>NW_025953812.1:0-290295 GCF_022578515.1 Annulohypoxylon truncatum
AATTTTATTTTATTAATAATTTAAATATTTTTATATATAATTTTTAATAATAAATTTAATATTTAATTATTAAAAGTTTTAAATAATTAATTTAAAAGTTTTATTTATATTTATATATTTAATTATAAAAATATTATATTTTAAAAAAATAATTTCTTTTTAAAAGTTTATTAAAATTTAAAAACGATTTTTTTTATATAAAATTTTATTAATAATTTTTATATTTTTAAAAAGTTTTTTAAATTATAAAATATATTTTAAATTTTATTAAGTTATTTTTTTAAGCCGGTTAATAAAATTTTCGAATTATTTAAAAATTAAAATATTATAAAATTTTATTAAAATTACGAAAATAACGGGGGATAAAAAAAAAAGTAATTTTTATAAATGTAAAAAATGTTTTTTTTATAAAATTATTTTAATAAGTTAATTTTTAATTTTTTTTTTTAAAATAATATTATAATAATTTTAATAAAATATCGGTTTTTTTATTTTATTTATTTAATTAATAATTTATTATAAATTAATATAATGAAAATTTTTAAACTTAATATATTTAATATTATTATTATTATTATTATTATTATTATTATTATTATTTTTTATTTCGAATGTTTATTATTTTATATAATTATATAATATATATTATATAAAAAACATGCGATGTTATAACGGGGTAACTTTTCGGGTAAAAGCCGTGCGCCGGAGAAAATTTAACCCGTTTTAATTATTAATTATTTACGTTACGCGATGGCATGGTTTATTATTTTTTTTAATTATAAAAACTTATTTTTTTAATAAAAATAAATAAAAAAAAAGGGAAAAATTATATATAATGTAAATATTTTTATATAAAGTAAAAAAATTTTAAATAAAATTATTATATAAAGTTATTATGTAATAATTATTATTTTTATTTTTAAATAAAACTTTTTTTATTTTATTAACGTTACGCTTATAATTTAAATATAAATCCTTTTATTATAATAATAATTATTTTTTTATAATATTAAGTTTAAAAAAAATTATATAATTATTTTTTTTTATTAATATAAAAAAGCCCCTTTATTAATTAAAGCTTATATAAAAAAAATTCACGTTATAAATTTAATATAAATAATTTCCTTTTTTTTTAAAAAAAATTAACTGATTTTTATTATATTATTAATAATATTAATAAAGAATTAATTATAAATATTTTAAATTTTTTTTATATTATTAAATTGGAAATTTTTTATATAAAATGTTTTTATTTTAAGTTTATAAATTACGTTTTTATTAATAAAATTAAATTAAATTATTTATATTAATATTTCCGGCTTTTAATAAAAATTTATTTTTATTATAAAAAAATAAAAAATAAGTACGTTTAAATAAATAATTCCTAAGTAATATAATGCCGTTCCGGCATTATTTTATTATTTTTTATTAATTTTTTTATTAAGTTATTATTGGTATAATAAAAAATATTTTTTATTTTTATTCGGTTTTTAAATTTCGTAAAGCTTTTTTTCGTTAAGGTTGAAAAGTATATGTATAATTTAACTAATGATTTTAATAACGTTTATTAATATTTTATTTACTTTTAAATTAAATTTATTAAAATTATATACCGGTTAAAAATTAATTTTATAAAAACGAAAACTTAATACCGAAAAATATTTAAATTTTTTAAAATTAATATAATAAATATTTTAACTTGTTATTTTAAATAAGTTTAAATATAAAAAGGTTTATTTTAACGGTATTATTTTTAAAGTTTATATATTAATATAAATTATTTTTTTATCCGCTTTTTATATAAATATATTTCATTATTAATTAATTATTATTAATTTATATTTAAATAATTAAAAATTAAAGTTTATTTATTAACGCTTTATATTATTATATATTTTTAAGGAATATAAAATATTTTCATTAAAAAATATATAAAAATAAATTTTGTAAAAAATTTAAAAAATTATTAATATTTAAATTAAATATTATATAAAATTATATTATTTTAAAAAAATATTTTTTCTTTTTTAATAAAAAGCTATAATAATATTAATAATAATAATATAAGTTTAATACGGTTATATTAATATTTAATAATTTATTATTTACTTTAATAATTATATTTTTTTAATTAAAAAATTTATTTATTAATTTTAAGGTTTATTTTTATTTAAGTTTTAATATTAATTTTAATTATTTTTTATAAGTTTTATTATAATAATAATATATTTATTTTTTCCTGTTTATTTTTAATTATATGTAAATTATTTAGCTTTTTTTTATTTATATTATATTTTTTTTTTAATGTAAATAATAATATAATTTTATATATTAAAAAAAAGTTTTTTTTTAAAAATTATTTTATAATTATTTTTATTTTTTTTAATTTAATTATAATATGTAAGTAATTTTTTTTCGTTAATAATTAATTAAGGGTAATTTGTTTTTATAATGCTTTTTTTTCCATTATAAATTATTAATATTTTATAATTATATAATATGTAATTTTTTTTTTTTATTATTGCAAGTATATTTAAATATGTTTATATTAAAAACGTTTTTTTTAAAGAAAAAATATTTTAAGGTTTATTTTTTTTATCCGGATTTATAATAAAATTAAGGTTTTATATTTTTTTAAATTATAATATTATTTTTTAATTATTATATTTTTTAAAAGGGTTTATAAAGTTAGTATAATATGGTTCTTTTACGTTATTTTTTAAAATTTTTTCCATTTTATTATAAAATTATTTTTTAAGTTTAAATTAAATAATTATTTTTTTAATTATTTCTTTTTAATTATATAATTATATTTAAAATTTACCTATAAAAAAAAAAAGCCGTTATTTTATTATTATTATTATTTTTATTTTAAAATTTATTTTACGATTTTATTATTAACTTTTTTAATTAATTTATTAAATTTTAAACGTTTAATTTTATTTTTAAATTTTATTAATTTTATATTTAAATATAAATTAAATAATAAACATTTTATTTTTAATTTAAATTAAATTATAAATATAATTTTATATGCCTTATTTATTTTTTAAAAATAAATTAATTAAATATTATAAAGTTTTTTTATTATTTTTTTTACGTATTTACTTTTATTAAATATGTATTATATTATAATTTTATATATTATAACGTTTTTTATTACTTTAATATAAATTTCTTTTATTTTTAATACGTTATAATTTTAAATTAAAACCGTTAATTTTAAAAAAATATACCGCTATTATTTTATTTTTACTTTAATTATTTTTAAATATTTAAATCATTTTAATTTCTTATTTAATTATATTTTAAAAAATTTAACATTTTTTTTAAAATTAACCATTACTTAACTTAACTTTATTAAAATTTTTATAAATTAATAAGTTTTAATAAAATACATTAATTCGCTTTTTTATAATATAAAAATTATATTATATTTTATTATTTATACTTTATAAATTTTATACGCTTTTTTTAATTTTCGATAATTATAATTAAAGTTTTTATTTATTATTAATAAATTTATATTATTAATAAATTTCATTATTAATATACTTTTTTATTTTAATTTTTTATATAAAATAATAATATATAAAATAAATAAAATAAATAATAAAAATAATTTTTAAAAAACTTTAATTTTAATACGTTAACTTTTTATATTTTTTTTATTAAATATAAACTTAATTTTTTTTTTTATAAAGTTTATTATTTATTTAATTGTTTAAAATAAATAACTTTTTTAATTTAAAACGTAAATTATTTTTCGGTATATTATATTATCGAAAACTTTTAATATATTTAATTAAAATAATAATATAATATCGTTATATTTTTACATTAAATAAATGTTTTTAATAATTATTTGAATTATAATTTTAATAAATTTATATATTTTATTTTTTATTTATTTTTTAACGAAAATATATTCCTTTTTTATTATAATAATAATTTATATTATTATAATTTTTTTTATAATTTTTCTTATTATATTAAATAATGTAATAAACTTATATATATTTAAAAAGGATTTTTCTTTTTTTAATTTACTTAATTTTAATAATATTATTATTAATATTTTCCGGAAAATTTTAAAATAATAATTTAATATAAAATTTTACGTTATAATTACGGAAAAAATGCGATATAATAACTTTCCGCATACTTTTAAAAATCCGGTTAAAAATATATTTTCCTTAAATGTTTTTTAAAGTTTTATATCTTTAATAATACCTTTAATTTTTTTTTATTTTACTTTTTTTAATATTTAAAAGGTTTTTTCCTATTTTTAATTTAAATTTAAACCGGTTAAAATATTTAATAAATTAATTATTAAATTTAAAAAAAAACGTTATATTAATAACGCGTTTTTATTTTAATAATTTTTTATTTAAAATTCTTTTATAATATTTCTTTATAAAAATAAAATTTAATAATTAATATTAAATTATTAATTTTTTAATTTAATATATTTTTTTATTTTTTATAAAATATTATTATTTTTAAAAACTTTTATTATTATTTTCTTAAAGTTATTTTTTTTAATTATTTTAATTATTTTTTTATATTTAATATTCGTAACTTTAAACACGTTTTATAATTTAATTATGCGTTATATAATTTATTTACGTTTTAATTTAATTATTTTTTTTTTATTTGTTTTAATTAATTATTTTATTATTTTATTATTTTATTATAAAATGTTTTGCGAATTAATAACATTATTTTTATAATATTTTTTAATCGTTTAACCAAATAAAAAATATATTCATTTATATTTTTTAAGTTATTAAATTTATTAAATATCGTAATTTTTTTACATTTTACTTTAATTAATATTTCGTTTAATTTTTTTTAAATTTTTTCATTTAATTTTAAGCGTTTAAATAATGAGCTATTATTAATGTTAATTTATATTTTTTATATTATATAATTTAATTTTATTTATAAAAAGTTTTTAAGGACGGTAAAAAATAATTTTTCATTTATTTATATTAAATTTATAATAAAATTTTTATCGTTTTTTTTAAACCATATAATAATGTTTTTTTTATAGCGAAAGTAAGCCGTTATTACGCCGTTAATATAAGTAATTTTTTTAAGTTATTTATAATTTTATTTTCTTTATTTTATAATAAATAATACATATTAAAATTTCCCATTACCACATTTTTTCCATTCATTTTTTTCGCAATAATTTTTAATATAAAATTTTTTCGTATTAACTTTTTTAATTTAACGTAAATAAATTAAATTATAAGTTTTTCGGTATTATATTTTAAATTTATAAATACTTAATTATAACCGGTTTTACCGGTTTAATAATTTTTTATTATTATTTTATTAATATATATAATAATTTTATTTAACTTTCTTTATACCATGTAATAATTTCTTAAATATAAATAATATAATTTATTATTAATAAATTATAATTTTTAAATCGTAATTATATTATTATTATATTAAAAATAAAACGCTTTAATTATTATTTTATTTTTATTTACGTTTTAATATATTATTTGAATTTTATTTATTAAATATTTTAAGGGGGTTAATTATTATTTTATTACAATTATTAAATAATAAATTTTAAACTTATTTTAAATTATTATAAACTTATAATAATTAATAAAAATTAAGTGAAATATTATTAAATTATAAGTTTTTTAAAGTTTATTTAAACTTAATTTTTATTTTTATTTTTTAATTTTCCTTTCTTCGGTGTAAAAAAAGCTTATATAACTTTTAAAAAGTTATTAATATTTAATTATTTAACACAAGTTAAACAAAAACCGTTTATATTACGTTTTTTTTTTTATTTATTTAATATTATTTTTAAAATGGTATTTTAATAAAAAAAAATTTAATATATATCTTGTTATTATATTTTTTTTGAATTAATAAAATTTATAAATATAAGCTTTTTTAATTTTATTCTTTATTTTTTTTATATATTTATATTTTTTTTTTTAAGCCGTATATTTATTATTATAATTACGATAATATAACATGCTTTAATAATTTTTATTTTTTTTTTTATATATTAAACCGGCACATTTATTACATTTAAATTATTCTTTATAATATTTAATAATATATTTAAATTTATAATATTTATAACATTATTCGGCTTTAATATTTTTTAAAAAAAATTTATAATTAAATAATTTTATTTTTCATATTAAATTATTAACGTATAAACGTTAAACCGTTTATAAATTATTTACTTTCATTATAAAAATAACGTATTTAATTTTATTATTTTTATAATAAATTAATTTTATTTAATTTATAAAATATATATTTTATTTTTTTAATTTTTTTAAAAAACTTTTAAAATTAACGTAAACGTCCCGTAATTGGTTTATTTTTAAGTTTTTAATTATTATTATAAAAGTTTTATTAAAACTTAACGTTTAATCGTTAAAAGCTTTTTTAATTTAATTTTATTTTTTTTTATATTATTTTATTTTTTTCACGAAATATAAGTATAATATTGTTATTTTATAATTGCTTTACGGTTATAATTTTTTATAATTTTAAGGCTTTATTTATTACTTTTATTACTTTTTTAACATTATATATCGTAAATTTAAATTTCGTTTAAACGTTTTTAATTATTATTTTTTTTATTTTTTTAACCGGGATTATTAAAATAAATGTTTAATTATAAATAATAACATTATTATAATTAATAATTATATTTATTTATAATTTTTAAGCCGGGGTAATATCGGTTCGTAATATAATCGGTTTTAAAAAGAAATATACGGTATTTATTTCGGTTTTTATTATTTTTAAAAAGTCGGTTTTTATTAAAAAAAACATTTTCTTAATATTTCTTAATTATAAAACATCGCTTTTCCTTTTTTTATTTAATAATTAATCGCTATTAAATTATATATTTATTTATTAAATAATTTATTTAATAATCTCGTTTATTTTTAACTTTTAAAAATCTTTTATTATTTTTATTATTTATTAAAATAATATTTTAATTATATTTTTATTATTTTAATATATTTTCCTTTTATTTATTTTAATAATTTATTTATTATTAAACGTATTATCGTCGTAATCCGGACTCGTTTTAATTAAATTAATAACGTTATTTATTAATATATTAATTATTACATTTCCCGTTTATATATTAATAATAATATTAATAAAAAACACTTTATTATTAAATTTAATTAATAATTATATAATATTTTTACGTTAAATATATTGTAATTTCATCGTAAATAATCCTTAATATTATTTATATTTAATATTAATTTAAAAGTTTTATAATAATAAAATATAATAAATTTTAATAATTTAAATAAATTTTAATATAATATTTAATTTTTTTTAAATATTAATGTTATTTATTAAAAGTATTTATTATTATTAAAAATTTTTTATTATAAATTTTATAATTTATTTTTATTAATATAAATTTTTAAAAATAAAAAATAATAAGTTATAATTTTTTATTATTATTTTTTTTAAAAAATATTATATTAAAAATATAATTAAAGGTATTTATTTTTATATATATTTATTTTATAAAATTAAAATATATTATAATTAAAACTTAAATAAAATAATATTTAAAAGTTTTAAATATTTTATTTATTTTTTTAATTTATTTTTAATTTTATTTATTATTTTTATTTATTTTAATAATAAATTATATTATTTTAAAGAAATCTTTAATAAAATAGCGGTAAAAGTTTATAAAGCTTATAAATTATTAAGATTTTTTTAAGGATTTTAAAGTTTATTAATTTTTAATATATTTAATTTTATTTTATATTATTAAAATATTATTAATATTAATAATATATTTAAGGAATTTTATTTTTTATATTTATTAAAAAAACTTTTTTAAGTTTATAATAAAATGATATTCCGAAAGTTTTTTTAAGATTTTTTTTTATAAATATATTATATTTTTTAATAATATTAATATAAATTAAAAATTTATTAAAATAAATAAATAATCTTATATTAATAAAATTTTTAAAAATATTATTTATTATAATTTAAAAAATTATAAATATATTAATAAATTTAAAAAATATTATAAAATATTTAAATAAATTATATTTACATTAAAATGTTATTTTTTATTTATTATTTTTTTTTAATTTATATAAAATAAAATTTAAATTTTAAATTAATTTTAATATATTATTTAATAATTTAAAATCGGGCTTAAAATTTAATAATAAAAAAAATAAAATAATAAATAAATATAATAATATTATTTAATTTTTAATAATCGATAATTAATTAAAATAAATTTTTTAAATTTAATTTATTAATAAATATTATAAGTATTTTATAAAAAAAAGTTAATTTTTTAATTTATTTTATATTAAATATTTTTTTTAATTAAAATTTTAAAATATTAAATATTCTTTTATTTATAACGTAAAAAAAACTTTATAAAAATATTTTTTCCTTTATTAAATTAATTAAATAATTTTAAAATTAATAATCTAGGAATTAATATTTTATTTTTTTAATTATAATATATATAAATTCTCGGAATTTTTTAAATATAAATTTTAAAACTTTTTTTATTTTAATATTATATATTATTATAATTTTTTATATTTTTTAAAAAATTAAATTAATATAATTTTTTTAATAATATTTAAAAATGAATTTTATTTTTATAAAATTAATAAAAAAATATATTAATTTATAAATTTTTATTTATTAATAAAAAAAATAATATTTATTTTATTATTAAAATTATTTAATTTAAAGTTAACTTATGAAAAATAATTTTTTTAATATTATAATATAATAAGTTTTAAAAAATATTTACTTACGTTAAATATAAGCGTATTATTAAAAGTTATTATTATTTTTAAAATAGTTTTTTTAATAATAAATAATTTTTATTTTTTTATTTTAAATAAAAATATTAAAAGGACGGAATTATTTATATTTAATAATATTTTAACTTTATATTTTTTATAATTATATATAAACGTTATAATTATAATAAGTTTTTAATTTATTTTTAATTCCCGGGGTTTTTTTTTTTAATTTTAAATTAGTTTTATTATTTAATTTTTTAATAATTACGGTTTATGTAAATTTATTTTAATAAGGTTATAAATTTTAATAAAATAAATTATTAAAGCTTATTAAAAATTTAAATTGAAATTATTAATTTTTATAATTTAAGGTTATATTATATTTTTAAAAGCCGCGTTAATTTTTATTTTTTTATTTAAGGAAAATGATTTCTTAATATTATTTTTTTATAATTTTTTAATAATTAAAATTTTTTCCGGGGATAAAAGTAATTTTTTATTATTGATATTTTTTTAATAAAATAAATTAAAGTTTAATAATTATTTTAATTATAACGTTAATATATTTTTTTATCTTTTTTTTATTTATTAATATTTTTTTAATTAATTTTTTTTAACATTTTTTTATTTCCGGATTAACGTTTTTTATTAAAATTAAATTTATTATTTAATTTTAATTAATTTATATTTTTTAAAGATTAATTTTAACTTAAAATAAAATAATTTTTATTATGATTTTATTAATTTAATTTTAAATATTCCTTTATTAAAATAAGCCCGTTTTTTACCGATAAAATATTTAAGTTAATTAATATATTTTTATAAATTTAATTAATTTTTTAAATAATTTAAATAAATTTATTATTTATTATTAATAAATTTTTTTATTTAAAATATATTAATTTAATAATTTTATAAAAAAAGGTTTTAATAATATAAATTTAATAAGTTATTTTAAATTATTTAATTATTTTATTAAAGTTTTAAAACTTTATAAAATATTAAATTATATTTTTTTAATATTTTAATTTAATTATTTTTTTATAATTTCGGTATTTTTTTAAAAAATCTTTAAACTTATTTTTTAAAATATTAATATAAACTTTTTAAAAATTAATAAACTTTAACTTTTTAATTTAAATTATTTTTTATTAATATTAAAATTATTTTTTTTTAATAAAAAATTAACTTAATTAATTTATTAATAATTTTCTAAGAAATTTATAATATATATTTTAATATATGTTTTTATTTTTAATTATTAAATATAAAATTTTAATAAATCTTTTTTATTATAAATAAATGATTTATTTAATTAAATAAATGTAACGATAATAAAAATAAATTAAATTAATTATTTTAAAGTTTAAATTAATTATTTATTAATTTTTTAATTATTATTAACTTTATTTATTAAAAAATGTTTAAATAAAAAAGTTTTATTAAATAAACTTTTTTTATAAAATTAAAAATTATTATTATTATTAAAATTATCCGGATTTAACTTTAAAAAATCCGAAAATAAATTATTAATAAAAAGTTATTTATTATTATTTTCATTTTTATTATTTATAATTAAATTATAATATATTTTTTAAAATTAAATTTATATAATTTCCGAAATAATTTTTAATTAAACCTTTTAAATAAAATTAATTAATAATAAATTTATATTATAAAATTTAAAAAATAAATTTAAATTAAAGTATATAAATGGTTTAACGGTTATTTTAAAACAATTTTAATTATAAATTAATAAAAGATTTATTATAATTTTTTTTTAATAAAATATAAAATTAAATTAATAATTATAAGTTTATTATAAACTTAAAATTTTATAATTTTAATAATAATATTTTTAATATAAATTTATAATTTTTTAAATTATTTTTTTTAAGTTTTATTTAATTTATTAAAATAAATATAACGCTTAATAAAAAAATTATTAATAATTTTATTTATTTATTTTTTTTAATCGTTAATTTATTAAATAATAACGGTAATATTTTTTATTTTTTTTTTTTAATAATAAAAAAAATAAATTTATATAAATGAATTATTTTTACAAGTTTATTAATAATTTAAGTTTATATTTATTTATTTTTAATAAATTAAATTATTATACTTTAA
Source organism: Annulohypoxylon truncatum (assembly GCF_022578515.1). Taxonomy (NCBI): domain Eukaryota; kingdom Fungi; phylum Ascomycota; class Sordariomycetes; order Xylariales; family Hypoxylaceae; genus Annulohypoxylon; species Annulohypoxylon truncatum. The sequence continues at coordinate 10,953 of NW_025953812.1, forward strand.
ATTTATTAAAAAAAATATTATTTTTTTTTAATTCTTTTTTTAAAATTAAAAATTTATTCTTTAAAAACTTATATATTTATATAATTAAAAGTTATTAAAATATTATACATTTATTAAATTTAAATATAATATTTTTATAACTTTTATTAATAATTATTAATTAAATATATAATTTTAATAAAAATATTAAAAACTTTAATTATATTAAAAACATTATATATTTTTTAATATAATTTAAATATTTAAATAAAAAAATTAATAATAAAATTTCTTACTTAATAAATAATTTTATTATTACGTATAATTATATTAAAGTTTTAAAAATTATATAAAATAATAATATTATTATTATTAAAAATAAAAATTAAAAAATTATCCCTTTAAAAATTAAATTTTAAGCTTAATTTTAAATTTATAAAAATGAATATATTAAATTATATATTAAATTTAATAAAGAACTTATTTCGCATATAACGTTGTTTTTTTATATAATATAATCGGATATAAAAATTTAATTAATTAATAATATAAAATATATTTTTTAAAAATAATAATTTTAAATTAAAATATTATTAAAATATTAAAATAAAAAAGAAATTAAAAAATAATTCATTTTTTAAATTAAAGAATATATTATTAAAAAATTTTTTAAATAAAAATTTTTTTATTAACTTTTATATAATTTCTTAAATAAATAAAAATAATAATTTTAATTTAATTAATTAATTTAAATAATAATGTTAAAGAAATATTTCCGCGAATTTAAAAGGTTTTTCGTTTATTAACGAAAAAAAAAAATATATTATTAAGATTTATAAAATATTTTTTATAAAAACTTTAATAATATTTAAAATAAATATTTTTTTAAATAATTATAAGGATATAATTTAATTTAAATAAAATATAAATAAATATTATTTCGAGTAAATATATATAATAATTCGAAAAAAAAAATTTATAAATAAAAAAAAATTATTTATAATAAAAAAAATAAACTTAAAACATAAGTTTAATTTATATAATAATTTTTTAAAGGTTTTAAGTTTTTAATCTTTTTTTTTTCTTTAAAAAAAAATTATTTTAATTATTTAAATTTAATTTATTATATTTAAAATTTAAATTTTAACGCTTTAAATATTTATAAACATTTTATTAATTAATTTTATATATATATAATAATTTAATAATTATTTTTAATAATTAATAAATTAATTATTTTAATTTAATAATTTTATATTTTATATATATTAAAGGTATGGTATTTATTACCGTGTAACATTAATTTCGACATGAAATATTAAAAGCTTATAATTAATTTCTAAAAGTATGGGCATTTATGAGAAAATCTCGCTGGACATTTGCTCATCCATGGGTTAAAGCCGTATAGCTTCAAGTGACTCTGCGCTGTAGGGCGCTGTTATTAGTGGCTGAGCCCCTTGAACTACAACGGTCATCCATTAAACTTTAGCGCAAAGACTACTATTAAGCATGGATGTGGATGAACCTAACTACCTACCCACTAAGTAAACAAGCTTCCCCCAAAAAGCTTTCCCCTATTATTTCACGAAGCAGATGGATGTACTCCGCAACCTACCTAAGTAAGGTGAAAATATCATCAGGCACTCGACGGCTTGAATATCATATTATCCAACCTCAACTACCAATCGGACTTTGTTTTCCTCTAGCATACCCAGCTAGCGTACTTTGTAATTAACCTCATCGGCTGGTGTTTTAACACATTGCTTAGGTAAATCCGCCAAAAAAAATACTATGTATATGATTTTATTTTATATGCATTCCTTTCAATAAGCCAACCCTGTGACATTAAATGCCATATGAATCTCTAGCTAGTGATAATATACAACGTATCATACCCGCTTTTACACTCCATGTTTAACCTAATAGGCTATTGCTTTTGGGTTCTGCCCTCTGGTCATCTCCACTATCACTTGGTGCGTTAAACAGGAACTCATCAACCCATTCCTTGACGGAGGCGTCAGTTTCGCCGCTAAATATTTTATTAGCTCCCTTCCGCGCTTGTTCTAGTAGTCTCTCAACTGTCGGACGATCGTCCTGGCGGTGATACATGCACTCGTATATCGCTGTCCTGAGCTCAATGTCGACGTAATCGTAGGTGGATCTCGCCGGATCCATGAGCAATGGGCAATAGGATATGCGAGTTTCAGGGTCGGTCGGATCGACGAATTGATCGAGGTAAGATGGTATAAGTCCCTTTTTATTCCGCTTTGGATTTAATCCTGCTGGTGGTTGAGGTTGTACCGGAAGAGGTGGTGACAGTTGAGTGATGACGACCCACATCGACTTGTGAGGTGTTAAAACGAGAACTGTTCATCTACGGATGATGGGTTACTTACAAGCGCCATCTGATAGACATTCATGGGAGATCCGTAATTCCCTGCAATTCTCTGCTCGCCTACTTCTCCCCCGTCTTTGGTGGGGGGGATTCGATCCCACTCTGCCGCGAATTGCTCCTGAAATAAATTTTGATTAGCTTACGAGCACTCCTAAACTTGACACCGGACGTGGTAAAGGGGTATCAACGTACAGGCGCAAAAAAGGTATTTTTCCCAGTTTTACGCCTAACTGAGTAGTATATGCTATATATCTATTAGTGACACTTCTTTTTCTGGCAAAGCGAATGGATCGGGATTACAGACTTTCGCTTGTACGGTTTTATCTCCCTCATCAACCCAAAATCAGCAAGCTGGCATTCAGTTAGTCAATGTTCTTCGATTTCTCCTCGTTAATGGGACATGAGATATATAGGTACCTTAAGTTTAGGGACGAAGTTATGCTCGACACTGTCTCTGTCAGGTTGTGCCTCATCAGCGCGTTTTCGCTTGCCACCCATCTCTTCAAGTGGTATCTCGAGGTTGCCAATAAAAACTGAATATCTATAAGCAATTCCGTCTTGAGACAGAGCGATTCTCACTTACTATTGGAAGGATCAATATCGAAATGGACCCAATTCTTTTTCCTCCACCTCTTGCTTTGAGGTGGTATTATTTCGATCAGATCTGTTTGCCCTTGTGGCCTATACCCTGTACGGCGACCAGGATGAAACTTTCGAGGGGGGTATTTCAAAGCAACGCAAGCCCGGATCACTGCATAGATTCGTTAGTGAAAAAGACATATCTTGTACAATTCTCTGCTTACTGCATAACCACAGTGCCCACAAAACCCTGTTAGGTATAGCCACTCTTTGCCCCGTAGCCTTCTCTTTCTGTTGTAATTTATCAATCAGATGTACGAGGCTACCTCCTTCTACGTACTCTAAGAGCATAAAGTCCTTCGTGGCGCTATCTCCCATAATCACCAAGTCTGAGTCTGCATCGGCCTCACGATCATCCCGTCTTCTCTTCTTCGCGGCTAATTCTTCTTCTGTCATGGCGCTCCGGGGCTTTCGCGGAGGGCGTGCGCTTCCCTCATCCATGCTGTCATCTCCGCTCGATTCATCCTCTTCAGAAGAGTCCATGTCATCTGGCTCCGGTTTGTATTTTGTCTCTTTGAAGCCAACGGTAGGCTTGTCTATCAGCTGAATACAGTGAGCAGCGCCTGCCATAGCCTGCACCACCAGTTAGTGTTAATGGTATAAAGTTGAGTGAATATATGATATACCTTTGCCGCATTTTCTTCTCGGCGGATATCCTCTGCGATCCAACCTCTAAGCGAGAGCTTGACTACGACATCTTTCACTGGCTCAACGCCCTCGTATCTATAATGAAGTGCCAAACCCACTATTCCCTTTCACATCAGCAATCGCCCTTTTGGAATAAAACGGGTTTTATGACGGCCCATATCAGGATCCGGGAGTCAACTTACGGCCTCCAAAGCCCAATGCCTTTTGGAAGTAAAATCGATCGGTTTGTGCAAAGTAGTTTTTAGCATCCTTATATGACTTTTTCACTCTTTCAATGCGTGGGTCAGAGGCAGACCACGGGTTATCCAGGTCGGGTAGGCTGACATTAGACCCGATGTAAAATAGCTGTTTGCTCCATGGCTGTCTCTCGTCGGAAGCACCGTCCCAGAAGCGGGGCAGACCAGAGCGTGGTATTTTTTTATTTTGCCATTTCTTCCTGTATTTGTGTATGTCGTCCTCCCTCCACCTTACCCTGGCCCCAGTACGACGCCACTCTTCGAACTGCAGCGCCGTTAATTGGCATTGTTCCTCATAGTTGTTAGGGTAAGCTCTTTTCCCTCCGGTTTCGTTTTCGTCGTCAGAAGGTGCCAAACTGATTAGATGTTCCGGTTCCATACTGGTTGATACTGGTTGTATGATCAGGTTCAATTAGATTCAAGGTATGTACACAGGTGGTATGTTGATAACCTTGCTAGCCTCGATGCAAAATGCATAGGTGACCAGGAACTTAAGGCGGAGTTCATCCAGACGAAAATGGAGACAAACTCATTTTGTTCTAAGGAATATTTTCATTCGACAAAGAACAACGACGAGGCTATATGAGTTTGAGTTCCGGAATAGGTCACATCAAAGAAGAACCTACAGCGTACAAGTCGTTTTTCCTTTCAATTCTTGATTCCCTATGTAGAATACAATGAGGTATATATCGCGAAGCAACAAACACGAACTACATATAGCTAGTAGAAACATTGAAGCAGCGACAACTTCTGTCTGGGGTGGTATTATGTAATTAACAATATCTCGCCCTGTACCTGATAGCTAATATCACATGCACTTACCTCTGTCTTGTGGTTGTGTAACGGAAAATATACCCAGGTACCTACCTTAGTAATGGATATTTACATAGGTACCTATGTAATAGGTGAAGAGCCGCGACTGAGTCATTGGCGTCATTCTAGGACGGGTGACAACAGCAACCCTCTATTTCTATAGAATCCTCAGTATCTGATTGGACGACAATTGTATGGACGGTTCGGTAGCAGTGCTTTCCAGGACGTCACTACCCACTGAATTATGCTGGTGGGGTACTTTATACTGCAATTCAACCCCGCGTAGTTTCCTAATTTTGGAAATTTGTTTAGGAATTTTACTCTAGGTAGCTGAGCTTGGAGACATAATGATGACATCACGAACCATCATTGTGGCTGTCTCCTTACATTTAATGATGCAAACCTTTCATTACCTCTATTTGCCATCCTCTAACCTCTTCACTACAACTTCACAATCCATCATTCTTCATCGAAGTTAAATCCTACAACTTTCCTATCACGCACACCTCAAGAAGGAGATTCGAATTCAATTAAAACCTAACTCGACTTGTACAAAAACAATACTCCATCCAACATTACAGTGCCGCCACTATGTCGCCCCTCATAGAAGCCGCCACACGCCGTCTCGCTCTCTCCTCCAGAGCCATTGCAGTTCCAGCTCCGCGACATTTTACCACGAGTACCGTGGCACAGAAAACCGTCACAGAAGCCGCTAAGGATACGTTAAAAAGCGTCGATCGCAAGGTCTCGGACAAGCTTGTTGACGGCATCAGCGCTGGAGGTAAGTACTTCGTCTCAATATCACACCTACCTAAATCGTTACCTAGGTCGTTCGTGCACCTCATCATCAGATCCCCCTTCCCCCGTGTCATATTTCAACAAATAGAAACTGATTGAGAGCCCGAAACAGAAAAGATCGCATCGAAAGTTAAGGGCGAGGCGGATACAGGCAAGGTGAAAGGCACAGCCGAGGAGATTCGTGGTCAAGCGAAGGGTCAGGCCAAAGAACTTGAAGGCAAGGTGAAAGGCACTGCCGAGGAGATCCGTGGTTCAGCGAAGAGTCACCTCGAGAGTTAACCTCGAAGTACTTGAAACCGAGATGAAACAGATCCTTGCATGGGCGAGGGCTCACGAGGGCAAGGTGAACTCAAGACTATGAAGAGCTGTCGAAGGCGACGCAGAAAGATGTCACTATAGCTCATCGTGATACTACCTAACTGTGGTCTGTAACATAATGGGGTCAGTGTTAGCCCTGACGGATTGAATTGCATGAATTATAATAAGTCTTTCTGCTTCGTTCGTCGTCCTATGTGTGAATGACCGCACGCCTCAACCATCTTGAGATGGATGTTTCGTTACAAAGAAAACTCTTTGACAGGCGGTCGTGCCAGCATCACGAGAATTGGAAAGGAATGCCGCCGCGCCGCGTAACTGCACCTTCCATCCAAGACAGGTAGGTATGTTACCGGGGTTACTCATTTGGAAGACAATATGATCCTAAAAAGAATTTAATCTGCATTAAATTAGCATTCAATCTCCCAACGATATCGCATCATTGACTAGATGGGTAGTCATCCCCTAAGCATCAACATGACTACCCAGTACTTAGGTATGTTGCACATGACGCTGAATCAGATTCACGTGTATAGTTATATGCCTGCTCTTTTATCAGAACTTGCTATAAACCATGACTACTAGAGATACACGAAGCGTGGGTTCCGTGGATGTCTAACATTATTTAAGTTGCCCCTTTTCTCTAAGTCTAGTCCAGTCAGGTAACCGCCAACCCATCGATCAACTATACCCAAAACACCATGCAGCGCAGCTGATTTTCAGATATGGCCTGGCTCACTTCTAACCACCAAGCTGCCGAAGCCAAAGAGTATCTCGAAACCAATGCGGTCGAAATCACGAATCACTTCAGGGTTTACGTCACAGACTTTGAGAGCTTCAAAGTCTTTATAACTAATAAAGAAGCATATCTTGTGATCATCCTTCGTGAGAGCTGCGCGATCACTAGTGTAAGAGACCTCAAAGAGGATGTGGAGTTGGCTTTAACAAGCTGGGACCATTTTCCAGGCGAAGATGCCAACATAACCTTGAAAGAAATAGTTTCATATTTGATAGTCAAGAAGGATAGCGCTTCTTGGTGGGGCTACGAATGGATATCGTTTCCTGAACCCTCGGTTAGGACGGGTTATGAGTTTTTGCTAGCTTAGCTAGAGTCCTACGAGATCATATTGACTAATAAGAAGAAAATGGATGGAATGGGTTTTGGGAGATGATATAACGAGAGACGTGAGAAGCCATTAGAGGTCTGTTCGGATTGGATGTGACTTGTTAGTGGTTGGCCCTTGAACAAAATGTATTTACAAAGGGCATCTCATATATGTATGATTACTGAGTAGGCGAGAGAGGTTAAGGGTCCCTCGTGCAGCAACATCACTGCTTCCTCGCTTACTAGGTCTGCCTTCATGACAAGAATAATACAGCTTTAAACCTCTCTATCGTTCTTCTGAAACGTCAAGATACCTATGTAGCCTAGATCCATGGCCATTCCACCAAGAGTAACTAACGTACAAATTATCATTACTTGGGATACGCCGACAGTCAATTTCCTAACTTATGGCATATTGTTGTGAATATAACCATGAGAGCTACAATGGCCTCATACACTATCAATGACAAAATCACCATGAATCAGACTCGTACATATCTTTGATATGCCTAGTTCCAGTCGTTGTGACTCGCTATAAGTCATGGCTATTAGGAATGCGCAAACTATATATCTTCGAGCGAGTCTAGAATTATCCAATCCCCCTTTTTACTCTATGCTTCGGACATAGAGATAAACTGGTCATCTACTCATCAGCCAACTCTATTGAGAATACTTTCAACGAACGGAACAAGATCCAGGGCAACTAACCTTCAAATATGCCCTACATCGACCCTGCGGACGATACTGCCAGAGCCAGACACTATTGCGAATCGAGAGCGAGCCGCATCAAGCGCTACTTGAAAGACAATATACAGGGCTTTCACTCGTTCGAATTCTATGCCCACAACGGGAAGTCCTTTGTTGTGATTATCCTTCGCAAAGACTGCGAAGCTCGATCCACACACGAACGTAGGGAAGAAGTAGCCGAGGCTTTGTCGACATTCCAAACCTATCCGCAAGTTCAGGATGATATGAATCTATACGACATGGTCAGTTACGCGATAGCTAAGAAACGTTCAAGTTCTTCGTCTGGACTTAAATGGATATCATGGCCCACGAGCTTTTCTCGGTCGTCTTTTGAGAATGCAAGGAGTTAGCGAAGAATATGATAGATTGGCTACCTAAGTTAGGTAGACTCATAGGAGATGGCGTTGGTTGATAAAAAGGGGCATGGCTGGGAAAGTCATTTTAAGGGGTAATACAATGGGACAGCAATAGAATAGACTACAAGTCCATATCTCCGATTTCGAGAGCTTTTGTCGGGGTTCTCTACATCATGGCCATAATGCATGGCATGTAAGATTTAGCATATATCATTAATGGACATTTTCATCTAGAAGATGCCTTTCTCATGGCTAACTTGATCGTTTGTGTATATGTAGGTAGGTCCTACCTATCTAGCCAGTCCATCCGAGACTTGTTGAGACACTTGATCTAGTTGTAACTTTTCTACTGGAGTTCCTTATATCTACCATCTGCTAAGGTATGAACCTAGTAGACTGGTTAGTGACGATATTGAGGAGCAAGGTGCCCTAAACCTATCTTCGCAGGATCGCTATGCAAGCATAAATTACATATCTGAATTATACTGTCACGGAATTAGCTACCTACTCACTGCAGGTCTTCTTACGGCGAGCCGGGCCATTGATTGCTCCAAACCCGACCCGGCCAGACCTTCAATGACCAGCTCCCCAGCAAACCTTAGGTATCTCTGACTCTGTCCAATTTGCACCATATTCTATTGGTAGCCCCTGACAAGTTCTTGCTTCTCCCCAAAACATGACGCCTGGGGCCAATCTTATCGTAAAGAAGGAAACCAAGTGTCCAGGGAAGACTCCGTTTGCCCCCACAGAGTGCTCGAGAGTCGGGGCGCCGACTATATTGCTACGTACGCCTTGGGAGTGCTTAGTTCCCACCACTAAGTATAAGCCGAGACCTGCAAAAGTAGTACGACTACTAAGGTGTCGAAATATGCCGACTCAGGTGCCTGTGATGTTGGGAACGAGAATCAAAACGATGAATATGACGATGAGGAAGTCGAATAGGGACCGGCAAAGAGGGGTCTACGTAACGGACGTGAGAAGGAAGTAGCATACCGGACCACAGCAAGTTTTTATTTCAATAGACCTGATACTTCTGAAGCTGTTAGCTAGGTACTTATGAGCTTAGGTTTGTGATGACTAACTTTACTAATGTTTATCATACGAGGAGTTCAACGAACCATGAATAAGTATCATAGAACGCCTATCCTCATAGATTATGTCCTTCGAAATAGTCAAAATATCTAATATATTAGTGTATACACTATTCGAAGGGCTAACGAATGTTGACGATAACCCGTGCAAGCTCCTATGGGCAGCTGCGAGACAGAAATGCTATGGCGCCTTTTCTAATAGTGATGGTGTGTATCTGCTCGAGTCCAAAGCGCATACACCTTAGATCATAGTTAGACTTCGAGGACGACGAAACTTTTGAAAAGGGGTAGATACTACGTAGGTACCTAGGTATCTAAGTAGGGACCTATGTAAGGCACCGCACAGCCACACTTTGGGCGTTAAGATATTAGGGGTAATCATCATTGGTACGGCAATAGCTACCTACAGTAAGGGGGGATGAGAGGAATTCAAAGGCAAGGATGCAAAGTAAAGGTTACATGAGTATAGGATTGCTAAAATTGTATATACCTATGCATGATACCATTTCGATACCTGTCTATCTAGGTATACTCCAATCTCTGTTAGAAATTCTTAGAGGATTGGGATCCCACTCGTCCTTCATACCCGATAACCATGCCGCCAAGAGATTGTCGATTCGGAAAAGTTGTACGAGAAGATATTTGCTGTACTGGACTCTACGCTTCGAACCGCTCCAATGAAGAATTCTCGATTTCTGAAATACACTAGACTTTATCACGATAAAATGATCTACATAGTTCACAGATGGTTCCTGGTCAATTAATGAGCTTAGATAGTCGAGGCTACTAGTTACAGACGAAGGAATTTATTAGTGGGTAGCCAAGAGGTATTGTCCCTCCTTATTATTAATTTAGCATTGTCGACAATACCCGCGAACGATTTGCCTGGCTCGGCGTGGATCGCTAAGGGCCTTGGCGGCGTCGAGCAATTTTAGAGCTGAGGCGACGATCGCAAGACTTGCCCGAATCAGATTCCCGCTCGCCTTTTCTCCTTGCCTCCCTCTCTCTGCTTACAATCAGTTCCGAATAGCCGGGAAGTCTTGGCTCTGGATAACGGCACGAGGGAAAGTAGGCCGAGGTAACCGTGGTCGAGGCGTTGAAGAGCCCGGATCGGGCTTGGCAGGTCTGGAATAATCAACAAGGAGTTTAAGAGCCACAATGCTTCTAGTCTATAGCCGTATACCAAGGCGCAATACCCGTGTGTCGTCGGAAATCCCCAGCATACCCTAATCTTCTAAGTTACGTAATATAACGATTGATAACCTGCGTCTATAGGGAGAGTGGGGGATTGAGGGTGGCCGACGGCGTTCTGCCTACACTATTTTGGGAAGAACTTAGTGACGTATCGGCGAGGCAAGGGATGCCGTCGTGGAAAGTTGTAGTGACGGAAACCAGAGATACTAAGATTATGGATTTATGGTCGTACCAATTCTGCTGGCGTTCCTATCCCGCTGATACAGCTGATAGAATATTTGGGTTGTGAGGCTGCGAGGTTAACAAAGATACCTTAGGTACCTAGTCTAGGGAGATTCAGCTACGCCTTGCGATTTGGCTGAGCGGAAATTCGCACTCTTTCAGTTACCATTATCTTCAGATGTGACGAACTTGGCAATAATCAGTAGTTAATTACCGGCTGATGTAGCGGCAGGGTTCAAAATGGTCATGAGATACCCGGGGAGTGATGTTGCATAGGCGTAACAATATTACCCGTATCTGATTCTAATCAGATCATATGTACAGGAGATTGGAACTATAATTCCCACGTGGTTCTAGACATTCTGTAGTTTCTACTGTACAACTCAGGTTAGTTTTCCTGTATGATCCTTGTTTTCGTTATAATGAAACCCTTCTGGGTTCCATTGGCTTGCCTTGGGAACAGGAAAGAAAGCAGGTGTTTGTAGGCGGTGGGTTGGGGCTGACAACTTGCTTGTGAACGGGGCCTTATTGTCGTTACGTCCGAATCCTGAATGCCATGATACCCATGTAGCTTAAAGCATTATTTTAGACACCTAATTAGTACGGTAGTGGCGGGGCGGATGTCATGACAAAGTAACTAATCTCCTGACAACGTAACCCGAGTCATTCATCGTATAAGACTTACATACATCCGAACAAATGGGATCAACGTGCATCGATATGGTTGGATAAACACGACGACGGAACCACAATAAGTCGACAGCGTTGGAATTTATGATGGTGTATGTAGATTAGAGGTATGCCCCAAGTTTGGCGTGGAAGGGGCTTATACCGATCGAGGATACGAAATGCAGTTTCGAAAAATACGAACTAGAAGAAGTAAAGGCGAAAAACCTTGTCTCTTAACCGAGGGATTGCAGACCATCATAATAGGTCGAATCGTAAGAATCGTCGGTTAGACTCCAGAGAAGAGAATGTGTCATGCTGCAGTGTGTCGAAGGAATACCACATACCGATGGAATGGTCACTTGCGGAGTCAAGTGCCCAAACAAGAGCGGCTATGTGATTCGTCGGTTGCGGCGAGGTTGTTGCGAATGCTTGCATTGACTTGATCGCATTGGGCGAATTGCGCGCGAGACTGAATCCTTGTATGACAGACGCCAAAAGACACTTTGTTGGCGCTCAGGGGTGGTTGACCTGGGCTTTGCTGAGGTTCTCACCGTAATCGAGACCTGCCGCGTCATCTTGGCGAAGCAATGTTACCTCCTCCTAACTAGTTATAATTAGGCCAGCCATAATAAGAGCGGAGGGTCAGATATCGGATTTCGGCTGCAGAATCTCTCAAAGCCAACGCTGCACATATTTATTAAGGCCTTTGAATGTGTAGGTACATGGAATTGTTGAAGAGCTCGTGATTATGTTGTTTGGGCCTAACCAGGCTTTGCCTTGGAAAATGCGGTTCCGCGCTCGATTCTGGGAAAAGTACCTAGTCAATTACTGACAATAGTCGTGGACCGCCGATGCTAGCTCACATCTACCTACATAATTCCGTTCGCTGTTGTTTCAAGGTCAAGGGCACAGCGTGTGGGTTTGGGCTGGGGGAGGATCTCCAAGTTTCGGGGGGCGCTTCCGCTTACGTAGATGCTGTCTGATCTCCAAGATCACCGCACTGATCAAGTCTCGAGAGTCCCTGAATTTTGGGACGTTTGAAGGAGCTCTAGAAACGTACGTATGTACCAATATGGTGGACTCGATAACCTTTAGAGTGGGCAATCTACCTAGTTAAAATTAGAACATAATAATATGAGCCGCAATCGTGTACTAGCCGTTGATGCCGTGTATGAATTCTAGAAAAGTGTCAAGCTGTACGAGTAAAGCGATGCATGCTAGGCGCGCCTCTGCATTTCTTGGCTCTTGGCATTGCTTCTTATATGGATACATTTGTGGCCTCCAAAATATCATCCGTGCCGTCTTGTCCGTGCAATCGGTGCCGGTTTGCCGTTCTTTCATCATCATCATGATACTCCTATGTCCTGTCACTGCCATCCTTTGTTTCGTCCAATGTCAAGGACAGTCCACAATCGTGTGGATATCGAACATTTTTAGATTCTCCAGAGATGAGATGAATCTGAACCAAATAAGTACTTGGTATTTTGGCTCTCGGACACCTTAAGTTCCCGGGGTAGTCCAACCCGAGCTCCAGGCGTCTCAGCTTCAGTGCACTTAGCCGTCAACCCCGTTAAGCCGGCGAGCTTTCACGTGGGGGAGTGAATTTTCCCGCGCACAGTCGGCCTCGGCGGGGTCGCGTTCGCGTGATGTCGCTATGGATTAGTAGGGCTGGACTCGCTGGCGGGTTTTAGTGCTGATCCAGAAATAGGGGTCTCGCCTTGAGAGGTCGAGCGAGATTAAGCCGCGTAAGCTTTTCATCGAGCTAGCAATTTAACAATCAGACAATTCCGTTTAAGGTATGTGGCTCGTTCACCTTGTCACAACTAACCACGCCGCTATCCTACGCCAGCTTGAAAGCAGTTAGTTAGGTGCCGAAAAATCATTTTTAGTACCTAGTAATTTATAGCAATTTTTAGTAGTCGGCTGCCGCGTGCCCGCCGTCTTGCTACAATGGGAGGCCATCCCGTTATCCAGGTACATCTGAGCATGCAATATTTCGCGAGTGTGCACAGCACTGCTAGGTACAGAATGCGTAGATAAGCTGGTGGTGGTGTTGGTACCTAAGTCAAATGTGCATGTGGAAGTGAAATTGTCCAGGTAGTGAGCGACGACTGCAACGATAACCCGGTGCCCTTCGGCATTGGCCCGCATTGTTACATCAGCAGACGTCGCCAAGACGGCCGGCAAGGTCGGTGAAGGCCTATGTATTTTGAAGTGAACTTCCATCTCGGTATTAAAGCATGATGCAATTGTATGCCCTTCAACTAACAGGGCATGTGGGCTTGACAACTGAAACATCCCGTCTCCAGAGTTTATAGAAGATCTTGTGGAGATAAGCTTGAATGAACCGCACCTCGGTGTGAAAGGTGTAGTAGGAGAAATGGACATATTCAATAGACATGCCTATCCAGGATTAGCATAAGCTGCATAGGTCATTCGCTATGCCGATCACCAGTTAAGCCCTGCTAAAGAGACTGTCAGATAGCAGAATTGACGACATCCGAAGCCTCATTGGCCGCAAAACGGCTTGAGCAAACTATGGCAGGTCGTAGAAACAAAATCGCGATCTTCTTCAACGCACCCAACCAGCGCATCATCGCTGGGAGTCAGGACCGAAGCCTGATACCGGATGCACTGTGGTCCTTACGGCTTTACATGACGGAGAGTTGTGAGAAACAATAAACAAGGAACGTGAAAATCTTGGCCGTAGCACGACCCGTTCAGACTCGGTGTTTGCCATCAGGCTTGTAGTAGCGCCGGAGGCGTCTTGATACAAGTGATGAATTAAGTCGAAAATCAGTTGGCAATTGGTAGATGAAAAGATGGAAAAAAGAGGAGTTGGAAATTATTAGGCCGCGCCTAAGCAACCTAGCACTAAGGTACCTAGGCAATTAAGCATCATTTTATCGATGTGGCGGTACCGAATGACACAATACATCCACTCTGTATACTTGGTATCTGTATAATCGTGATGCGGAAAGTGAAGCCAAGCATTTATCGGTTACACTGCCAAGTCTCTTGGAAGGAGGCGCTGGACAAATAAAAATACGCCTAAAACTTGATCGTATGCCGATTATCCGGGGAATGGGGAAATAGGATACACGAATTGTTTCGTAGTATTCTGTAGACAACTACATCCTTTTGTTGTATACGAAATCGAAGTTGTCGCATTTACTCGACATTAGCGATAATGTTTTCAAAGTCACGATCGTGATTTCTATAAGGGTGTAATAATAAGACAGTGGACCGATGACCTATCCAGTTGCCAATCTTATAAGTCGATCCAGTTACTTGCTCTATAACCAATGCAGTACGTCGTTGCGGACCTACTCAGAAAAGAAAAAAAACGGGACTTTCAAGGTTGATCGCGTACCCTAGGTGGATACGGCCTATCATGTTATGTACGATGTACTACGTACCGCATTTCACAGCGTTATAGCCCCATAGTATTGACGACTAATCTAAGTTAAACGCTACCGAATTCAGTTTAGGCAAGATATTTTCGATTTCCGTTCTTTCCATTGGCCCTTTGGGAAGGCTAGTTTTACGATGTACACGATATACATCCCAATCATGTAACGTACCCTCCACAGTATGCAAGGAGGTACGAAACTGTCAAGTACCTTAAAGGCATCTGGTACATCGATCACATCATTTTGATACATCTGTCCATGTAATTTCCAACAGACGCAGGAGAAGAAGAAAGAGGTATCAAGGAGTCGTTTGTACGCGTAGGCAAAGCGCAGGTAAGATTCACTATATCCACTAACGTTTTATTCTTGTCAGATTGGAAATAGCCACTGTAGGCTTGGGTAAGCTTGTCAGATTGGATACGCAATTCGCATAATCGCCTATCTTTAAACCCTGATATTTTCATACGACCCTTGCCTGCCTTGACTTCTTGTAAACAGAAGACCTACAACGAAGAGGCTGAATTACAGTTGTGGAGACCCAAGTTTGTACTATGTACCTTGGTTAATCCCGTCCCGTTTCGCTTCGCTTAGCACGCTTTTCTTTCTCCTTCTACCAATCTTTGTCCATCTTCCCAATCTTTCCTAATCCACCCCGTGTCTTCTCTCTGGCTCTAAATTCTCGCCAAGCCGCCGTCAACCTGGACATCCTGACCACCTTGGGGCTATGGGTCCAACAGTACATCAAATCAATCCCATCGATGGTCGACCCCCTTATTACATCCTCTTAAAAAATCCTCCCACGTCCATTCCTTTTCACCCTCTTCTTTTCTACTGCGCATTCTGCCTCCCTCCGTTGCCTGTGTAGGAACTGACCTCTAATCCTGTCCTTCCTGTTCTTTTCATACTCCGTACTTCTTTTAATCGACCGGTATCCTCAACCAATTTAAGTCCCTGGGAATCCGAGTGACGTATGTGTATGCGTGTAGCGTGCGAGCAAGCGAACGAGGAAAAGAATAGTACCAATTTACATAATATCGCCTCCTACCCGTTAGGACGGACATTCGAATACGTTTGACCTATTACCGAACGCCTTTTTTTTTTTTCTAGCCGCGCCGCTGTCTCTTAATATCGCCCTAGAGACGCATATCCTCGCCCTGTTAAGCCTGTTCCCGCATCTCTTGTGCTGCGCGCGTCCAGCATTTCACCCAAGCCCGAACCCGTAACATTCCAAGTTCATTCGCTCTAAGTAGCTACCTATTCAGCCACCGGTCAGCCGCCACTTTACACCAGCAGGTCGGTACTACATCTCAACGATTGGATTCCATCTGATAAGACGCTTTCCGTTTTCAACCTGGACTTCTGTGCGAGCTTTCCTATCAAACCATCAACCTTTATACATCAAGGAATGACATAGCGAAGTCTGAGCAACACTACTTTGCGATCTACCGCAGCAGCTTGTCACCATGGCTATTGGCAAGGAAGGAAATGTCAAATGGGTCGATGTAAGTGCGCATGCATCTCTTTTCCCTAATCACCAGTGGAGGTGCGGTTTAGGATGGGTGGAGCTTTTCGCCAGCAATCGAGACTTAGTGTTGGGGATTTAATCATGATATGTTGCGATATGAGGAGGGAGTTCTCAAAGTTTCGCGAAAATGGGACGCTTGTCCAAAAGAAAATGCTCAGGAGTCCGGGTGGCGTCCGGGTTTGCAACTATCGACAACTAGCGACGGGATGGCACGAGGGAAATCATTGTTGGCTTCAAACGATCATATTATGATGATTAACTAACACCATTTCTCAGGGTCTCCGAGGTCTCGCGTCCACCCTCGTAGTATTGACTCATATCGCCAGAGCCTTCGATGGCGAGCTCTTCCTCCCAACCTCTCATGAGGGTGCGCAGCCCCGACCTATGCAGCTGCCATTTTTGCGAATCCTCGTTCAAGGTCGCATCGGTGTTACTATTTTCTCTTTTGTTACCGGATACGTCTGCGCTTTGAAGCCGATCAAGCTATATCGGCAGAACAACCAAGATACCGCCTTCACATCTATTGCCAAATCAGCCCTTCGCCGTGTTCCCCGGCTCGTCATCCCTTGCGCCTTCGCAACCTTCTTGATTTGGATTATGGCGAACTTGGGCATGTTCCTGGTTGCGAAGCAGAGCGATTGTTGGTGGTGCGGAAAGACCGCACCTGACCGCCAGGCCACCGCGTTTCTCTCGGTGAAGCACTTGATTCAGAACATCATTTCGACATGGACACGAGGTCAAAACGCCTACGATGGAAACCAGTGGACGCTTTTGCCTCTACTAAAAGGAAGTATGGAAGTATACACATTCGTCGTTGCTACAGCCTACATTCGACCGCAATTTCGAATGATTCTAAGCTTGATGATGTTTGCCTACTTCTGGATTGGATCGGACTGTAAGTTATTTGAGGGTATTCCATCTGTGCTGTATCTAACGGTGTAATAGCGGCTTTCGGAATGCAGTTCTTCTGGGGTGTTTTCCTCTGCGACCTACAAAATCATCCGCCCGCAAACGAGTGGCTCACTCGCCGGGCCAGATTGTCGCAGGTTCTAGCTGCGATTTTCTTGTTCCTAGGTCTTTACGTTGCCTCGTTCCCTGAAGGACATCCGGAGTGGATGACTTGGTCGAACTACCAATTCAAGGTTCTTAAGCACATCCTGCCCAAGGATCCCGATTTCCCCCGATTCGCCTCCGGAATTGGCCTAGAGTTAATTACCTTAGGTTTACATTTCAGCCCCGCCCTACGAGATGTGCTCTCGAGCAAAGTCCTTCTCTGGTTCGGCAAGCAGTCTTTTGCTGTGTATCTCCTTCATGGTCCCCTTCTTCGTAGTGTACTCTGCTGGATGGTTTATGGAATTCGTGTCCCGCCGCCTATCATTAACGACAAGGGTGAGACGATTCACGGCACGCTCATGTTCCCTAGTGGATGGCGATTAATAATCTCGCTTCCATTCTGGATTCCTCTGAACTATGGTGCTGCCATGCTTTGGACGGGCTATGTTGATCCGTGGTGCGCGAACCTGACAGAGAAGATCGTGGGCAAGGTCATGTTGGCACGTGACGAGAAGGGTGCTCTACTGCCACAATAGGGAAGTGGCACCGACCGTCCCGACAAGCGCAACGATGACGTAAAATTGGAAGCGATAGAGAAATGAATCTCAACAAGGAATAATCAGGGGTTGATACTATGAGCAAGTCATCTTGTCTTACCGATATAGAATCGGACATGGCATCAATTTTTACCTTGAGGAGACGGAGGATAACACCAATCACTACCGACAACACTCGACCCTATTCGCGACGACTCTTTGACGAAAATCCCTCGTGTACATATGGTAGTTTTGCTTTCTGATTTGCGACCGGGTGTTAGGGCTTTTCTGGCGTACATAAGGATCAAAGGCCTTGGGATTGCATAGGTCAAACGGGCATCGGGAGGCATACAACGGCCGAAGAAAAGTGCATCGTACAGACGCCTGGGGCGTCACTTGATTAATTTCTACCAAGACGGCCGCGCAGCATTGGTACGCATGGGGAGGTGGGAAGTTTGGCGACGAAGCTTTCTTTCGCTGGCTCGCAACGGTTGATACCCAATGATTATGAAAGAAAGCCAAGCAAGCATTAGAGCAAGATACGCCAAGGCGATGCCGCATGTTGCACCGCAAATCAATACAGTCAATAATTTAGATGAAATTCTGACCACATTGTGATTCAATGGTGACTTGTTCTTTCATGAAAAAGGCTAGCCACTAGGGTATAGTGAGGTAATACCCATTCGACTAATTTAATAAATATGGTTTGAAGGAGCGTAACTAATTTCCATGGGGCATACTACAGTCATGGGAGTGGTACTTGCAAGCAACAATTCATTCGATTCTAATAACAGGTAGGTACAGAGTACGCAATGCACTATCGTGTTGATTTACCATCTTTTCTGATACTACGAATTTCACCACACTTAGCCAAGAAGACAGGTTCCAATGTCTTGAATATCACTTGTGGCTCTCTTTAAGTGCAGCTACTGTCTTAGACACTATTCGCAGCAGATGATCTTTCCTTATCATAGCTTGAGGGGATAAATAGGCCGGCAGATGTTTTATTATATTGGTCTAGACTTAGGTAAATCCTTAATGTATTGTCTATCGAGTATGACAGAAAGCTGTACAAGCCGATTAGGCAGTATGTAGGATCGTATGACGTACCTGTGTAAATAGACAAAAGCAATAAAGCCCAATCAATTCTTCCATGGGCCCCAAAGTTCTAGATCAAATAGATAGGCAATGTAGATAGGTAGATGTAAGCGAATAGGCTATCTCGTACGTACTAATTGTAGGTAAGCAAGATCGGCCCCGGCGCACCGTAGCTACCAAGTATCTCACGTTTCCGCATGTAACCCACCCAACGGCCCGCTAGTCGCATCCGGACTGTCGGGTCGTCCAGTGAGAATTTAGCGAACTTGCCCAAATAGGTAGTATGTCGCGTCAAAATGTAACCTTGCCCTATTTTGCCGGTGTCGAACTTTTACCTTACAACGTTGTCCATTTAGACTTAAATTCAAGGTTGCAACAGCCTATTCACCTTCCGACCTATCATATTTCCAATCGACTTTCGTAGTTCGCATAAAGTTCAAGTTCAGAAATATAGGTAGTTCAACGGGTAAAAGCACAACGTATAAAAACATCAATTTGTTTTTCTAGGAACTTACCTAGCTTCACATATCATAGGCGTCGTGTTGTTTAATATAAATTGAACAACTAGATAGGTACTATTCAAGAATACTAAAACATACAAGAGAGACATAAAAAGCTATCGATATTCGACGAATACATCGTCCTCGTTTTGGATCTACAGAACTGAACTTGCTCAGTAACGGTACGTAAGTACAGTGATGATATGATACAATTTTGGAACTGTAGCTCTGCACAGTAATCACATGGTTTGTCCAGTTGACCTAAGGCCCTGGTCCAACGTATGACATATGATGGGAGGTTTTCTAGTGTGTTATTCAACCAGTTACACAAAACGCAGGCTTTTCCAAACATTAGAGAGTGACTAGGTGAGCACTGCATAAGTGGGAATGAGAGCGTTTCTTCATAGAACTAGGCCGTCCTAGGTACATACCCGGAAGCCCCCCGGGGGGTTGCACGTGTATTATGCTGCACCAAAGAATATCTGACTTTTCGATCGTCAATATTTCGAATCGATTCATGCACAATATACACTTCCAGCAAGTTTGGCTAACACACAGCACCTCTGTGAAAATGTTCTGCTATTCATTTTGATTACTATTTGGAATGATTTATAAAGTTCCAGAGGCATGCGTTACAAGGAGATTGCTTCTAGCAATCAATCAGAGAGATAAGTAGGTAGGTACTTAGGTAACCATGACCAAACACATCCATGAATGGATCCGGTACTAAGTTGCCTGTGAGATGTTGAGTAGACATAAAATACCTACGTTCACAATTGGAATAGAAAATATATCGTATTCTGTTGTAATTTTACAAGATATTCATACCATAGTTCCTGTTAAAAATAATATGAGTAACAAGCTAATTGACTAATCCATGATTTTACTTGGGGTGATGAGCGTGTTTACGTCCGAAGGACGTATATACTACATACGGGCAAGTATGGCATATACATCAACGCGTACTACTAACGCATGGGACGTCTAGAGTACCTCCCTAGGTAAGGAGACAGAGCTAGAGTTTCGCTTGACATAGGAAATTTTCTGGAGAGTCCAGTCCCTTCATAGTTATGATAAGGGCTGATAGCTGGAAGTGAGATAGCAGCATCCTAACCTAGCTATACTCTGTGTAACCTTTGAGACGAATATAAAAAGGGAAAAAGATCCCAAAAGGGTTTAAATAAGGGTTAAACGTTAATAATCATGTAGTTCCATATTACTAGTACATATAAGCGAGCCTATGGGCGAGCTACTAACACTGTCAGACACTCTCTGACATGGTCTTCAACTACAGGCCAAACCTGACAAACAGACTGTCATATGTCTGGTTCGATCAGAGTTCAGCCCATGGGAGACCTGATGGCAGCTGTCTCTAGAGCAAACTAGACAAGGGCCCCTTCCTGTATTATGACTGTACCGCTTTCCATGGCAAGAGATAGTATTTCCGACATCTTCTCCCAATAACGTCGTTATTTCTTCACTTGCTAGTTCTGCCCCTTGACGATAGCCATGGTAGGTTAAGTTAAACCTGCACTTTTTTTTTCATGACTACACATTTAACATCTCATAAATACAGAAATTGAATTACCCAGGGGACCAAATCACAAGAAGAGGGCTAAGTCATTTCGAATTTTCAGGGGTGAAATATCAACGCAGCCAAACCTTGAAAACAATTATTGCATCACCACAGTATAATATTCCTACTACTTGGTGATATAAGAAATAACCAGACTGTTCTGGACCTACGTGACTTGCTCTAAGCTTATTAGAAATCCCTCGCCTTGGGGATGGCCGATCTACTTATGCCTTCCGAATTCTTACTGCGGGCTACCAGGTATGAATAGCAACCCAATATACACGTAAATATTATTTAATATCCTCTGCATCTCTTTACATGCTTTTCGTTCTTGACCTAATTAAAATCCATCACCACCATATCCCTTTAGTTGGCATAAGACTACAGTCTCCATAAAATCGGTAACTGTACATCGGCGATAGCGCAGGCCTCTCAAGCCTGTAAGCGTTGAGGCTCTCACAGCGATCTTCAGAGGCGTCTAACCAACTAGAAGTAGGATTTTGTGGGTGCCAGTGGAGCTCAGGGGTTGATGGAAGTACAGTTACCAATCGTCGTGGAGCTGTAGTCTTATGCCAACTAAAGAGATAACCCAACTCCAATTACTACTTAACCCAACCTGGGAGAAACCACACACTCTTGCAAAACTCCAAGGTGGCCAGGAATTTTGCGTTTCTATTCCACCCTGTCAGAACTTGACACCAATCTAAGTTCAAAGCCTAAGCTGACGAAGGCGTTCTCCTTCTGAATAAAGTTATCCACTGCTTCGCCAAGCGTTCAGCCTGTCTCTTGGGACATCTTTATTAGTACGTATGGTGCTCTCTCGCTTTTCTGTCGATATTTCCCTTTACTTAAAGTTGACTGGCTATGCAATACTTTTTTAAAGAAAAGAATAATACCTAAATGCCATCACCTCATCTACCTTTCCTCTTAGACCTCTTGAATTGAGGGTGACAACGAATATCCGGGATGAGGCCTAACGAAGTCTCATAAGGGTATCAAACATGGTGACGTGGGGATATGTGATAAATATGATTGCTTTCTAACCTATTGCCTCTAGAAACAAGTGGAAAAGGTTTGCTCAGCTAGATTCAACGTCATGAGAGCATGAGAAATAACATATAACCAGTCCCAATCCTGGCAGACAGACTGTTGCGAAGCTCGTTCTGGTCCTTTCCTTTGCATTCGATCATGTCCGTAATACACAAATAGCCATATTCGCGCTAACCTCTCTAACCTACAGACACCTTACTCGAATGAAATCTTTACCTTAGGGGATTTGGTACGGTGAGACTAATTAATAGAAAAGAAAAGCATAGAAGCCCCATGTCGAAAAGTTCTTCAGGAGCGAAATATGCCGAAAATCATGGCGTAGCCAAATATTAGAATACCGATATATGCCCCAGGTTAAAAAGTGGCCTGCGAGCGAAAAGCATTGCGTCGCAGTCAGAGGTAAGTTTATACAGCACTACTTCCACGACTTGGGCTTTTGCTAACGCCGTGAAGAGATGTCTCACCGTACAAGGCTCGGCAGGAACTAGCAATGTAACAACCATGGTGACGGTGTGGATTAACTACGGTAGTTCGTAGAGCGTAGGTTGAACTCATAATAAGGAGCGCTTGCCACGAAGCGCAAGTGTAAGGCCTAGCCTTACTCCGCGCATTCTGCTGCGGCTTACTGGCCTCAAGGGTGTTCTAAGGAGAATGCCTGACTATAGCTCCTACCTTTGCTATCACGGACTTTGAGGCACAAGGGCAGACGTTCCCAGAGACTTCTGTGAGCTTAACCCCAAGAATAGCCTCGCATAAGGGACCTACCTGGCTTCATGTCTACCTATGTGCAATTGTCTCGTGTGGGTAACTTAGATGACCTTCACTTTCTATCACGTATAGAACCCGATCTATAGGTTAGATTGAGGATTCCCTTCAGGATGGCTGAAGGCATAGAACGACTAGCCAAGCTTAGCGATTCGACGACTAGCAGCCATAGGTCGGCTACTGAAGCTAGAACTTGATGCGGTCTAAGGAGATTAATTAGTTCTTTTTCTTTTTCACGCCTATATAAATATAGAACCTAACTGGGAAGCGCACGCTGGTTGCCGACCAAGCGGTAACCAGGCTAGGCCCCGTTGTAAGAAGTCAGGGGCCCACAACGAGATTGTCGGGACTAGGAATTCTCTAAGCCCTAGCTATTTTACGGAGTGAAATAGCAAACGGCTCGTCGTGGCTCGTCATGGATTCGGTATCACATATAAATGAGTGGGATTATCGACTCACGGCCATTTCTATGGCTGCTGGTACTTTCTGCTCATCCCGCAATGGCAGTGCCTCGATACGATGCTTCTACGCAGCCCGGGTTAGTATAGCCCCTGAAAGGACGGCAGGATCTATGCTCGGCATAGAAACAAAGTCCGACTTACTCGCCATTTTCGGCGAAAGATATCACAAAGAGAAATGGCACTAACGCTGCCGTTTGTATAGAGCTTTGGGGTCAGATGCAGCAGGACCTTGAATAATATCGAGCGTCATATCAGATAATAGTACGTACCATGTGATTCCACCTTCGGTTATATCTACTTACCTACCTTGTAGCTGGGTTCTCTGGATCCTAGATTATCTGTGTTATCGGCAGATTGGCAGGTATTGCAGAACCCAACAGTAGTTTCGCCTGGGTAGCTAGTAATGTTAGCGTACACGACACAGAATAATGCCGTCTCTATCCCCGGCCGGTGTGCTACAGGAGCGCACAAACAACCTACGTACCAAGAACTCGCCTACTCTTACCATAGATCTACTTCCGGATAAGCCCCAGCGATAACTTAGCTTCTCAACTTCTCTGAGCCCAGCTCGAGGATTATAAGAGACGCCTATTCGCCAAGTTACAGACTAGATTGCCTAATTCTCTGATAATAGTCTAGAGACACACAGGATAAGCATTGAGTTCGAAGTACGAGGTTAGGAATGGGAGGGATCTTGGAGGGAAAGTTCCGAGACGTCGGGTTACTCCTATTAGGATGGGGCAATAAGAAGAAAGACGAGCCCTTTTCAAGCCATTGAAGTCATTCATTGATAGCATGATCTGATGCGTAAGGCCTATTATCTCACAAGTTTTCCCGCTTACAACTACTTAATGCGTAAGCCTAGCCTTTTGAGGTCTTATACCCTCCATTAGTTCCAACATCTCACCGCCAATATCAAAAGTTCTGATCGATGCTCATCGATGGGATGTGAAACAAAGGCTGAGCCATGCTAACTGTTATTGTATCTGAGCTTTGACGTAGCTGTTCACTGCCAATTAGACAGGGTTGTTAGAAGATATTGGATCAACCCACTTCGGTACTGTAATGAACGTTATGTTTTCATTATCACCACATTCGCCCCTTTAGGCCCCCATATACTCTTGTAATTCCCGGCGCTGAGTTAGTAAGCTGTGGGCCAGTTGGAGCACTTACGCAGTCCCAGCCGGGTGGTCTAATAGGCGGGGATAAGCGGACGACCGTGCTGACATAGAATGACATATTATGCGCCTTAAATCCTGTGGCGGGCTTATTTGGGAGATAAATCGACGTTTTATTTCTCACTTCATGCCAGATAGATGGCATGGCTTAAGCTTACCGCGAGGCTTTAATGTCCCGACGTGTAGGAGCCGTTCCCCGGCGTATAGGGAGTTGTCCGAGTGTTGCACGATGCTGCGTCATCTCTCTAACCGGTCTGTAAGGATGGTCAGATTCAAACCCCCAAATCGTACATAGAGTCGAGTCTCGAGTCTGTTCGTGAGTGACTTATGATTGGGTGGCCGACTTGTTATACGCAGGATCAACAGGCCTCACGTAAGCAGTCTTGGAAAAAGTATCAAGAAACACGGAGCGACGTGAGACGAACTGGCGGCGGACTTTACTTAGTCCGTGCAACTTAGCATGCGGCCCTGTGTATATCAAATGCAATTGGGCTGGCTGAAGGGCTGGGATGGTCAGATCATGTTGTGCTCGCCTAGTTCCCCGGACTGTCAGCCGTCCCAACAGGACGGTCCCGGCTCCCGTGTCCAAGATATGTATGACAGTAGCATATGCAAAACAGGGGCACGCCACAGTTATCAACGTAACCCTCCGGTAAGACTTTGCCCAAACGGATATGTCGCCCTGGTGGGGGAACGGCCCGAAAGACAGTGAGAAATTAGGAAGAAAAAAGTAAAACATCAGCTTCATGATTACCTCTCGTTTACACGTACATTATCTACACACATATGTGCATGCAAGCCAGCGCGAATTGGGGGGATAACGGGAGAAGATATCCATAATCGATGTTCACCTGCGAGATAGGCGTATTATACTTGGGTACCTGCGTAGCGGCCTAGGTGCCTTACTGGCCTAGTAGACTAAAAAGGGGCACTGGCATGGAGAGTGCCATCGAGAGTTAAAAATAGTTACCCCTTTAGGCAAGTATCCATGTAGCTTTGCATGACTTGTGTAACGACAGTAGGGTTGCCATCAGCTAGCGAACAGCCGGTCGGGACCAGTCTAGAAGCTAGCAGGGGATAGGCGAAAACGGAAGTGACGGATGAGTTCCAAACCAGTAGACCTTGCAGACCTTGGGAACTCTTTTCACAATTTTTACTTTTATTTTATTTTCATTTTTTAAATTATTCCCCGCCCCCACCAATCCACCCAAAATCCACCATCCACCAACCGACGATTTAACAATTCTTTCTCAACTTTTGCCATTTGCGGGCTTAAACATCAAGGCAATTCAACCGCTCGTTGGCGGCCTTGTCTTCTCCAAAACGGGCGTTTTCCCCCTCTCATTTTATCTCATTTATGATAGAACATTGAAACATTGGAAGCCATTTAATGCATATGATGCCTGAATACGTACGTACATAATACATACTACATACTCCATACTCCATACTCCATACACCACTACCTTACAATATATACGTACATATATACATGCTACATACCTCATATTACATATTACATATTGCCTACATACAAACGATAACAAATGATACAAATGACACAATTGCATTCCATCGTCGATCAGGCTTTTTAGCGAAGCCAGCTCATCATAACTCGCATCATCTGCTTCTTTGGACTTTTTGAACCGGACCAACCATGAACCGATTCTCCTCTCTCCCGAGCTTCGGCTCATGATATGGCGGTACGCCGTGGACATGGTGTATGAATCGAGGCCTCCAAGTGCCTAGCCAATGGTTCATCGTGCGCCTTATCTCAGCATGCTCCTAGATGGCTTCCCTTTGCCGATGACCACCGAGTCTGCCTTTCAGGTCAACCGAGCATCACGCCACGAAGCCGTCAGCCGATACTTGCTGTTCAAGGCCGGTGATAACACTTAGAGGGGACGGGTGAAAGCGGATACTATTGATGTCTTCATCTTGGATGTCGGTGTGCTTTGCCGAGGTGGCTTGCGCGCCTGGATGGCCATCTCCATCGCCATCGCCTCACTTTACTAGAAACTGACATGCTGTGTTGTGTTGTTTGGCCGCCTCCCCTGGCTGCAATCTACAGTCAATCTTGGCACAATCTGGCTTTCGTAAGGAAGATCCTCCTACCTAGCGTATGCTTCACCTATCTGTACCGTGACAAACTCGCTCCTCTGCTTCGGGCTCCCTTGCTTACATACCGTCTACCTGGATTTCGGATCCCCCCTGCGAAGTGCCGCGACTGGCTACGCCCAGTACGCCGTGAAAATGTTCCGAGCCAAGGTCGACCGACCGGGATCAACTAACACGACTGGTACGACGCGTCGTGATGAATTCCACGCCTGGTATCAGGAACACTCGGACCTCTTACTACTAGTCGGCCCCGAGCTGAAACATACCAGCGGCACCGACCAGATGAATGAGCTAACGAACGCCCTTTTCCTTAAATGGCAACGCATCTACCTGGCAGCCCTGGACGCTGTTTTGGGCAGGGTGGGAACCGTTCGCGCGGAAAGGCGTTGCTAGTATCCTGGTTTCTGAGCTTCATTACGGCCTGCAAACGGAAATCTAGTCCGGCGCCCAGACCAGATGACCTTGCCGAATCCTTGGGCCAAAGGGGGAAAGGGGCAACCATTGGAGAGAGGGCCCTTGGAGGCCCCAAGGCCCATTTGGAGCCCGGGGCATGGGTGAAAATCACCTAGCCCTGCAGGCGATAGCGCCGCGGCTCTCACCCAAAGGCCAACATCATATCTGACGGCTTTTATGGGCTCCTTAGCGCCATCGGCTCCCACTTAAGCAGGGGATTGTCGACGGTAATCATACGCGGTCAACGTGGAGTGACGAGGGGTAGCATCTGCACCCAGCCTTTTCTGGACTAAGTAGTCCAACATTGACGTCTTTGGAAACAGTGGAAACGACCTACAGGTTTTCTCACCGGGGCCGCCCAGGCTTCCTCTGGTTACCTTATTACCTGGCCTGCAATTTGATCTCAGCAACTTGCAAGGGTCTAGAGATCTTCATCTCTCGCCAACTTTAGCTCTGCCTCTCGCTAATCGCCCCTCCTAATTTTCGTCAGCTCGCTCACAGTAAGAGATATCATGCCTCGGGCCTCCCAGAGCCATGCTATCGCGATGAGAGAGTTCATCGACGAGTGCATGAACGTCCTTTCACAGGTTCCCCCCGACCACCACTGCTGCTCACGCCCTGGCTCTAGCTCTAGCTCTAGCACCGTAGAGATTTACCCGCACGTACCACCACCTCACGAAATAGTCTTTCCCCCTTCATCTTCAAGAGGCTAGCGCCTCGTAACCTGGTCGCTTACGCTCTCGCAAAAGAGAAACAAAAGAAAAATTACACAGTCTTGCCCGCGATGCGTAAAAGGCGGTCACCGATTGGTGAAGACATAACTACACGGCAACGGCGTCGCAACTTGCAAAACCGGACTATCAGGCCCCTCAATGCTACTACGAGACGAACACGTTCGCTACCCGTTCCTGCAGTGCGTCAACCATTGCCAATGCTGGATAAGGAGGACCATCTTGGCTGGCAAGAACCACTATCGGTGTGGAACCAAAATGCACCTCGCGTCTACATATGTGTCGTCCTCTGCTTTCCGTGCGATAACCACCGGCGGCAGGACGCGATTCACCACATCGAGGCCGCCCTAAAACGACTGGCAAAGGAGAGGCCAGTATTCGCCGGACGACTCCACGCTAGCAGTAACAACGGCAGCGTATTGCTTCGCCAGTCCCCACAACAAGACATTCCTTTCCAGGTCCTCCCCGCAAACGAGACGAGCCAACGGGAGTACGCACGCATGAAGGATGCCGGGTTTCCTCCAGGCAACTTTGTTCATCCTCGATACGCCGTCCCGGGCAGCGTGAGCTCTAATCTTGAATCGATACCGGTATCGAAAGTTCAAGCAGAGTTCCCGTCGGGCGGTTTACTACTTTCTATCTTCCTACACCACGGGCTGGTGGACGGGGGATCACTACGCGTTTTCTTGGAATGTTTTGCCGCGCAGACTCGAAATACGCCAGTTAACATGCCTTCTGACCAGACGTTTCCGATGACACATGTCCGGGGCCACAAAGGCCCGTTTAAAGTACGCGACTATTCTACATTTACGGGTCTGTTGACCGGATGCCCGGAATATACTATGCTACACGACCTCAGCGGCCCAACGCAGCCGCGGCTTTTGAAGAATGGGATGGCTATGGCACATATCGAGAAGATAGGCAAGATCTTCGTTTTCAGCAAAGAGCGGTTACAGGAGCTCAGGGAGCTAATTCGCTCTAGAAATGGAAAGGCGGAACTTCCGTCCGCGTACACAAGTTTGGCCGCGCTTGCGTTCGCGCATATTACGAAATCTCGCGTAGCAGCCGAGAGGTATCTGCCGGGAGTTCACCATAGGGGCAATGCGATGTTATGGAATTCGGTGAATTGGAGGACGAGGGCCTTTCAGGGCGCTACGGACAACTACTTTGGCAATGCGGCCCTACCGGCTGTTACGAAGGCGTCGATGGCCCAATTACACGCGGCGTGCGACGACGACGACGAACTCGCCCGTCTGGTACCGCTCATCAAAACATCGATAGACGCGGTCGACCAGGAATACGTCAGTCGGCGGCTGGCTATGCTATCCGAGGTGCCCGACCCACGCTTACTGGGGGTCAACTATGACCCACGGATGCCTGAAATGTTGGCATTTAATACATGGAGGCACTTCGGGGCGGATGTCGAGTGGAACATCCCGGGAGTGCCCGCGACGAAGGCGGACGCGATCAGGAGAGCCCACGGGTCGTGGAATCTCGGGACGTGCTTAATACTGCCGGCCAGGGCGGACTCGACGAAGCAGGAACTATTCGTGAGCTTGTCGGTTGATTCGATGAGGCTTCTGTGCGCGGATGAGGGATGGACGAGGTGGATTGATAGGATCATAGGTTGAATAATGATGAGGCTGCAACCACTATAATGTAATTATCTAATGCCTTTGATCCCTGCACCTTGTCGATGATCTACTCACTTCTCATTTCCGTGGCAGCTAGGTATGTATTGGTTGTCACCCTGTCGGCTACTGGATCCGAAGTCCGACACGGCCGGTTCCCATCAGGTCCCTCCTTGTTTTTTCTTCTTGTGACATGTCACTTCCATCTAGTGGCCTCGTGCGCGACAAGACCTTGCTTTTTCCTATTCCCCAGCGGTACCAAACTTCCCAGGTTTGGGGGGCGACGAACCGCGGAAATCCCGAGCCATTCCCGGGAACAGACCCCTTTCTCGGCGCCAAGACGACCCATGGATCTCGCAGGTCTCGCTAGGTACGTACAGATAAATTAGCTACCGTAGTAGAGATTAAAGTGATCAAAATACGATATAGAATCACGATAGCGGATACGCCCCATTGGGCGCAGCCAGCAAAGCAAGCCCGGGGCCCGTAGGAGGTCCGCCCATGCTGCTACGGCCCGTTCCGAATCGGCGAGGTTAGGGGAAAGAGAGGAGAAGGAAAAGGAAAAAGAAAAAATGACAGAAAAAAAATAAAAAGTGATAGAAACGAATGAAACATTAGATCATTGATAGGAGGCTCAAAAAAAGGGCGGGAATGGGGAATGGGCAACGAATGTTCGTCAGTGTGCAGCGGGTATGATGTTATGCTTTAGTGCGTTTACAAAGTAAGCACCAACAACTGTTGGTGTGTAGTAGCAGCAAGTAGCAAAGCAAAGCAAAGCAGGCAGATTTGAGGTGTGGGTGACATTCTTTGCTGCTGGCCTTGGGCTGCTTGGCCATTTTGCCGCGTCTACGTTGCGACATTGGCCCTTTCGCTAACCCGTCCGCCCGTTCCTTTTTCTCCCTTGTTAGAACCACGAATCGCGAAGCGGATGGGCGATCAAAATGGATCTTGGCTAAACTGTACGTATCTTTTCACGTTTGGCTTTTTATCTGACAGCCCTACGAGGAATCACGAGACCGCGAAGGATTCGCTGAGGTTTCAGCCGCCTTTCCTGTGTTGGGAAAGCTAGGAGACGTCATGTCATGTCTTTGCCCGATTTTTTTCTAGTACTTCTGTCCCATCGATCTGGAACGCAGAAGAGGAAC
Source organism: Annulohypoxylon truncatum (assembly GCF_022578515.1). Lineage (NCBI taxonomy): Eukaryota > Fungi > Ascomycota > Sordariomycetes > Xylariales > Hypoxylaceae > Annulohypoxylon > Annulohypoxylon truncatum. Next base: position 41,393 of record NW_025953812.1, read on the forward strand.
CGGCAATTAATATGGATATAGATAGGATGTTTGGTTCGCAAGATCGCGGGAGTGGGAGGGATCGCGAAAGAGGAGAAAAAAAAAGGACAGAACACAGAAAGTGACGGGCTTTAGCTTCGCCTAATGCTTCTACTATGCTTCTCTTCGGGTTCGAAAAAATGACAGGAGCTAAGGAAGGCCGGGAAGACTAGACGGCTACTGCAGAGAAATCTGCTGTCTTGCGGCACGGGGAAAATCTTGATTGATTTTCGTGCACGCTCTGCCGAAATGACATAACAACTATAGCACGACGAGGTATTAACAAGTGCCCTAACTGCCTGAGACGCTGACATACATATACATCCACATGATATATATGGATACGTCCGTAACACTAGAGCACATAATCTCCATCACCTATTCCCCCTTAGGTAGGGAGATACCGAAGGTGTTCGCCGTAGGCTATCCTCGCCCGACCCCTAAGCCAAGTCTGGCAGTTTTCAAATTTCGAATATGGGGACGAAACGCCGCGCATACATTGGCAAGTGGCGTATAATACACCGCAAGCTATATATGTTATATTAGGCACCGTTATGCCTCCTTTAATGAACGCATACGGTATCCCGGGCAGCGGTAGTGCTTACCTGTAGTTGGTCCCCACGGCCGTTTGCGATAATTGCCCTGTTGGATGGGCAGATGGGCTGGATGGGCTGGATGGAGACTCCATATCTGCTATTGCCAAGGATTTTTTTCCGCGGAGAAGACGCTCGGCGTTGGGCTTGCGTACGAAATTGAATTGCGCGCATCACTTAACACACGTCCATGTCTTTGAAGGGGATCTTCTTTTTGTTTTTGTTTTGCTTTTGCTTTTTTCAATATTATTTCTCCGGTCTCCTTTTTTCTTTCTCTCTCTCTCTCTCTCTCTTCTCCCTCTGTCTTATTATGACGGCATGCTCGGCTTGTGGGGTATGGATATCTGCAGTTCGAGGGCAGCGAATACTACTCTCGGCTGTCATCCCATTCGTCGAGAATGGCCCTGCTCATGGGAACCCGAGGAGAGAGAAACCTTACCATGAAGTCGTATTGATATCTCTAGGTACATAGGTAAGCGCTTCTTTTTCTCAGCCCCCAGTTCTGTCGGCGTAGATTGATGCCCAGCAACAGCCAGGGTGGTATGTTTCTACTTTTGCTTTTTTTTTGTCCCTTTTCCTTTCACGGACAGCGGACGGCAACCCAGCATGGGTTGCGGGATTGGGAAGTTTGGTTGTAACCTATCGCCTGCTTACCTAGCTCGACAAATCCACGTGGGCTTGGGAAACCCCCCCGGTTCTCTGACGATGCTTCAGGGTTCCCTTTTTCTCGCCGGGGTCCCGGTTCGGGCTTCTCCCCCCCGGTCAATTTCGAGAAGCACGAACCGCACGTTCTTGGTTCCTGGATTGCTTTCGCGTCGCACGACATACGTGCCGTACATGGGTCTTTGGCTTGCCTATCAGCACGGCCTTCAGGCCTCCACGCATTGCTTAGCAATCCCGCTGTTTTTCCCGCAGCCCCGTAATCCAAGATGCTAAGCGTTCGTACATATGTACATGGTATGCGAGATACTAGTAGCTCCATTAGCTTCTCACCGCCCGCCCCTATCGTATCCCGTATCTGTGATCACGAGCGCATCAACCGGCGGTACTACAATTTTGGCAAGGGGTGGGCGTCCGTGGGGCGCACGCCCATGATCTAACTCAGGGGGTTGGCCTCAAAATTTCGATTTCCAGAGATGCGCTCGATGCGGTCCATCTTCAGACGAGCGGGGCGACCCATCGTGAGAAAAAGAAGAAAAAAAGAAAAGGAAAAAAAAAGCTTCGAGCTGAGGTTCAGCCCCATCGTGTTCCCTACACTATTGCATGCTCTCTCCCTCTGTGCCCCTAGACGGAACAGGTGCGTACCTATATGGGTTAGCGACGGCGAGCTTCTGCGGGTCGATTCGACCGTTATGTAGGTACGATGATCATGCGGTGTGTTTCGGAGATTTTCTGCTCTTCGTCTCGCCCCGTCCACTTTCGCCCCGTCTCCCCGCTCTCCGTCCAGATCCATTCGTCGTCGCTGAGATCTTCCTAGCCCCTAACGGTGTCTAGCGTCGACGAGTCGCTCATCGAAATAAACGCGATCTCCCCTTTCCAATCTCGTAGGGAATGAGAGGACGAGGCGATCGTGATCGTACGGTTGAACTAGTATCTTAACATAGCGATCTAGCCGCTAGCTAATCTCCATCTAATGATCTCAATCATTAGCCCCATATCTCGTCCAAGGACTTTCCCACGCTCCTAACGGCGTCCCTAGCGTCCGCCACGAGGAACTAATGCTAGATTCGTTTGCATTCGACTTAGCACGTCACCGATGGAATGAGCCGTTCGCGCTAAGGCTCTAAGGGCTCCAATCGTTATTTAAATAAGTACTCGCTCTTTCGCGCGTATCATCGATGGTGGAGCACCGCTCTTAACCGTCTAGTTTGATAGCACGTCCCACAGGTTCGTCCGCTTCGACCAGATTTGTGTACTATGTAAGTGCCGAACGGGTGAAGCCATCATCGAATGTTTTGAGAACCGAAGCTAACAATGAATTAGGTGAAAATTCTGTCCCCCCGAGCTAGAAATAGCTCGCTATTGCTGCTATTTTCGCAACACCAAATCCGTGGCATTAGAATCACGGCCTCAGATTGCCATGGTTATGTTTAGCAAGATAAAGGGATAGGAGAATGGATACGCTCTGGCCATTCAATCATTATCTTATTCCTAATGCGACTCCGAAATGGCGAACGGGCAACACTTACTATATGAAGCTTTGGAGCGTCATGAGACATGAAGGCTCGTATTTTGACATCTCGTCATGCCATTGAAAGCAATGTCTCGGTCATTTAACTTTCACTACTCTATGGTGAGTGTCATTTGATAGGATGACTATGGCTCGAGAGATCAAAGAGGAGGGGATTAAAGGAGACTCGCAAGTCCAAGCGTTTCAGCTAAGATTTCGCATGAACTCCTACTCCACCCCCAACTCTCGCACTCCTCGCCACTGACTGCCTATCGCTGAGTTCAATATTGATACTCATGTCGTCAATTCTGTCGCCGTCGCCACCGCAGCTACCGGTCACCGCTTACTTAGCTTTGTGAAATTTGGCAAAAAGCATCTTGCCATATATAGACAGGTTTATATTAACATTAGCAGCCGCAAGAACGAACCAAGCGTCGTCCCAAGCGCCTAGATCGTGTCGACGCGTAAATAGCATAACATGAAACCGCCTCCAATGGGGCGCTGCCAGGGGGCTCGGCCAGCATAAGGTGCATTTAACCGCCGGCAAAATCAGGCAGGGCTACATCGCGTCAATATCGGGATCCCGGTTCTCCAAGTTGGGGACTGCCGGCAAAATACGATTCCCCAGGATGATCGGCATAAACCTGCTAATTCCATCTTCATCCCGTCGTCTCGGGAACCAGGAACGGACTCGCCAATTCCCCTTTCCAGAAGGAGGCTATTAGCCAGACCCCCAAGCAGGAAACGGGCGAATGTCAATTTTATCGCCATCGCCAGGTATTTAAGCGATCACATCCCTCCCGGCGATCCAGCGGATACCCTGACCGAGCTTCTTCCCACCGCCAGGGTCCAAAAGACAGACAAGTCAGTCAGTCCCTTCTCTTTAGTCAAAACCAGCTCTTCAAATCCGTTTCGAAACGACAACGACAATGCTCGGATCAGTCCTCGTAGCCCTCACGGCGGCGGCCGGGGCCGTGGCCTCGCCGCTGGACCTCATCACGCGGTCGACGCCGGCGGGCACGGGCACGAACAACGGCTTCTTCTACTCCTTCTGGACGGACGGGGCCGGGCAGGTGACGTACAACAACGGCGACGCGGGGTCGTACGACGTGACGTGGCAGAACGTGGGCAACTTCGTGGCGGGCAAGGGGTGGAACCCGGGGGCGGCGCGCGTGGTGACGTACAACGGGACGTGGAACGGCGCGAGCGTGAACAGCTACCTGTCGGTGTACGGGTGGACGCGCAACCCGCTGATCGAGTACTACGTCGTCGAGTCCTTCGGCACGTACAACCCGTCGAGCGGCGCGTCGAAGCTGGGCACCGTCGAGAGCGACGGCGGCACCTACGACGTCTACCGCACCCAGCGCGTCAACCAGCCCTCCATCGACGGCACCTCCACCTTCTACCAGTTCTGGTCCGTGCGCCAGCAGAAGCGCGTCGGCGGCAGCGTCACCATGCAGAACCACTTCGACGCCTGGGAGAGCGCCGGCCTCCAGCTGGGCACCCACAACTACCAGATCCTCGCCACCGAGGGCTACCAGAGCAGCGGCTCGGCGCAGATCACCGTCGAGCAGTCGTAGGGGGGGCGCGGGTTTGTGGCGATGCTCGATGGCGCTTGGGATGGGGAAGGGGTGTGGCAGGCTGAGTAGGTTGCATGCATATGCACCTAGGTACTTCCTGATGTATACTCGTCTCTAGCTTTACGCCCGGGTATTGAAAACCTCAATATATGGCTTGTACGGCTGTAATGATTTCGTATTAACAGTCTTCCGATTATCTGCGGTAGTAAAGTAAATAATGATCATACTCCCACGGCACCATGTATCACAGCGCTGTTTTCTTTACTTTATATACCTCAAACGTTGTACATGCAGTATCATAAAGTTGTGGCAATTTCTTTAGGTAGCAATGACAATGTGGCGGTACAGCTTACTTACATATGTGGACAAATGGTAATCTATAGCCGCAATCGCCCTGTTTTATCCAAGTGAATTTCTAGCCAACGGATACCTAACTTGCAATATATTAGCAGTTTCCGACGTAAAGCTCACAGTCGAAGTCATCTATCATAGCAATTCGACTTGAATCGCACGTTCACTCTTCGGAATGATTCATTTGAAATATTCAAAATATTGACACATTCGATATATCAATCTATTACCACAGTCCGCAATGCATCTTCTAGACGTCGAAACAAGGAGGCTTAAGAAATACGTAGAGGAGGAAGATGGCAAAGCTGTTGACGAATACGCCATACTTTCTCATCGGTGGCTAGCCCGAGAGGACGAGGTTCTCTTTCAAGATATCGAATCCGACGATCAGACGCCTCTCATACAAAAACAGGGCTTCTATAAACTCGACCAATGCTGCAAAGAAGCTCGTCGCATGAACATCAAGTATGTTTGGATCGACAGTTGCTGTATCGATAAATTGAGCAGCGCGGAACTCCAGGAGGCCATCAATAGCATGTATCGTTACTACGCGAACGCCAAGATATGCTATGTCTATCTCAAAGACACCACATCCACAGTCGAGGGGTCGTTTGAACTAGGTGAAAACGAGGACTATTTCAAGAGAGGCTGGACGTTGCAGGAGCTTCTAGCTCCAAAATATGTCTATTTTCGCGACAAAAGTTGGCTCCATCTTGGGGATAAGGTTTCTTTGTCGGGCGAACTATCCAAAATCACTGGCATTGACTCAGATATCTTACGCGGTTCCGAAAACCTGAGGTCATATTCAATCGCGCAACGCATGTCCTGGGCATCCAGACGCAAGACTACGAAGGGTGAGGATCTTGCATACAGTCTAATTGGGCTGTTCGATGTAAACATGCCCATGCTCTACGGCGAGGGGGGCACGAAAGCATTCTTACGCTTGCAGGAAGAGATCATCAAGACATCAGACGACCACTCTATCTTCGCCTGGACGGGTGTAAAAGGATCTTCCGGATTGCTAGCTACAAGTCCCGCTGCTTTTCGTAAGTGCGGGACGGTACTTGGTATGGAAAGTCGCTCTGGCAATAGCCCATTCTCTATGACCAATAGGGGCCTTTCTATCACTCTGGCCCTGAAACCCTGGGTACTAGATACGTACATGGCTCTGCTTAATTGCAAGGTCCAAGGTGCTCTACTGGAAACGGAGCGATTATGCATTTTCCTTAAGAGAGGTGTTGCAGATGACCAATACTCTAGAGTTTGCGTAGACGGAAAAGACATATCAACCCGGCAAAACCCAGATGCAGAATCCGAGGCCGTTCCTATCTTCGTAAAAAGAGAACACCGGATACATGCGACCACGCATACGAACGGGTTTCGAATAGAAAATACGCTTGCCGAATCGTATTTGATAGAAGGATGCTGGGATCCAAGGGAGCAGACTGTGACTTTCAAACCTGGTACACATGAATGGCGACATGTGGCCACATTAAGACTCTCCAACTGTGGAAACATCAAGACGGCCATGCTAGGATTCGACTTTGGCTTTAACCCTACTTTCCTGATCTGCGAATCAATAGTTGATCCTACGATCAGGTTCTTCAACACCTCGACAACTTTACTTGAAAACGATGAAACTATAAGTGTATGGCGGACTTCTACCGGTGTTCCATTAGAATGGAACCGCATAGAATCCAATCCTCGTCGGTTTGATACAGCTTTGGATAACCCATATCGTGGTCTTTGGGTGTTAAAAGGAGATCGACTCGACGGCTTACATGTATACCTCATATCTGCAGGTATACTTGTCACATTATTTAGGGGCCCTGGGGGGTGGTCCCTAACCTTCTTTCAATAGAAGGGGCTTATGGCGATTCAGGCGCCGATGATTATGTCGAGCGGAAGCGAGCTAACCTATCAGAATGGGGTTGTGAGATCTTGTACTGTACACCGTAGTTACACGACAACTATACAGTTACTCGCGCACTCGCAAAGAACACTCTAAACCAGTTAGAGCGTCAACATATATCATCAGACGTCATCCCATCTCATAAACTTTTTCAGTAGTGGCCATTTTTCTTTTATTATACATGCGGAGTGTGGAAAAGTTACATCAGGACGAGTGATTCCTCATAATACATCACGGGAGGTTTTATAATCTCTGCCTCCTTAATCCTCATTCGTCGTTTCGTCCTAATCGCTCGACCTTGAACCCCCTTTTTTCCCCGTCCCCACCCCACCGACGCCGAAAAAAAATTCTAAGCATCGATAAAGGCCTTGACGTCCTTCAGCCAGGTCTGGTACTCGCGCTGCTCCTTGATGTCCATGTAGTCGGGGGCGAAGACGGCGAGGGCCTGGGTGACGCCGCGCTCCTCGAGGTAGCGCTCCATCAGGAGCTGGAGGTCCTCGTCGAGGGTGCCGAAGGGCGGGCCGGGGTACACGTCCTGGGCGATGTGGGCCGTCTCGGCCGTCTCGCCGTGCGCCAGCTTGGGGTCCTTGAAGTAGTAAAAGTTCTCGACCATGATCTGGCCGTCCTGCGCCAGCGCTTCGATGTTAAGAGCGCCCTTACCCGGCTTCTCCACCACGACGTTCAGCCGGCACGGCACCGGCGTTTCGTTAGTCTCGTCCTCCTCGTCGAGGAGCTCATCGTTCTCCGATTGTGCGGAACGTTGGCCGGCCTCGGGAACGTCGATTTCGTCGTCATTGAGCGACTCGTCATTGTAGAGGTCATCGTTCTCGTAGTTGGCGAGATCAGAGATGGAGAAGCTGACGGTGATGCTGAGGTGGACATGTTAGTTTCTTTGCTCCCATATTCCCTTCGGCCTATGTAGTGCCACTCACGTCTCATTACCGAACTTCCGTGTCAGAGTGACATCTTCTTTGCCGGGCTCGTCCTTAAGCTCGAAGGGGCTGTTCTCGAGGAAGTCTTTGACGCTGGCGGGATACTGGTCGACTTCCTTCATCGAGCCCTCAAACTGGAGTTCGCTGTCGAGCTTGACAGATAGTTCCTGGTCAACCTCGGCGGCGGATTGTCTAAATTGGGACGTCGAGAAGGCAGATGCGAACTGCGACGATCTGAGGGGTGCCCATGACGACTTTAGTAGAGAGCTCGGTCGAGCTACTCTGGATTGACGGAGCGCGGTAGAGCTGAGACGGTTAAGAGTCCGGGGCGCTGATCGCGCAACAACTCGTAGTGATAGCATCTTGTTTAATCTGAATTATGACGAACGGATTCAAGATGGTGGTAGAAGTTATTGTTGAGGGTATCTTGATCTTGATGTTGAACAAATGGAAATTTACAAAAAAACCTAAAATTTTATCAGATGATAACGATAAACGATTGGAGCTTTCTCTGCGCACGGGCCAATACATGGAGGGGAGGCGTAGTGGGGTTAAGGTTAAGCTTTCGATGGGTATTCTTTAATCCGCATTAACGCATATTACATTATGCGTATACCACATTCATGTTGAAGAATACCTAAGAATAGCCAATTCTATAATTCTATAATCTCACTTATTCAAGGCCCAAAACTCCTTATTTCTAATCATAATGACACTATGCCTCCAACGTTAGAGAATGGCCGGGTCAGACACAGTCGACACTCTTGCCAGTTCCTTGTTCATTGATGCCTCGCACACGTACCTAACGCCCCATCCAAATTCGAAAAAGCCTCCGGTTAGGAACTTCCAAGGTCGTCATTTGTTGAATTGGCTTTTATGGTGTCGAACAGCCGATGATGGATAACTGATTTCAGACAATAGTGGCCTTTGTGGTTTATATTCGTGATGCTAGCTCGGTCCCTTCCTTACATTGCCAACATTGATATTGGGTCCTGTTAGCCTGGCTGTCGACACCAGATCCACAGCTTCCAAACACACCACTCATACTGGCCGTCTTGCAAGATTGTTCCGATATCAAAACCGTTTCTTCATGGCCACAGACGTAACAGGCCCTCAAGTGAGTAACGTATTGACACATCTCTAAATTCGTATAAGTGATATAAATCAACTCCAGAGTCCAGAGCCACGTACTAGAGTGTATTTTCGCTGTAAAACTCGGTAGCTTGCAATTTGATTCACGGTGACAGTTGTCATATGGGGTAGAGGTCGACAGCATGCTTTTTTTTCCACATAGGAGCATATTAATCTCGAATTTATATGACGGCAACAGCAGCTCACACATCGAAAATAGTTGAAGCCGTCCCCTGCTGTGGTTGTCCTAGTGTATGACTTGTCTTGAGGACATCGCCTACTATATTTCTGACCGGGCCAATCGGGTACCCGAAGAAGCGAAGAAAGAAGAGTCTTCATCCACGGTGATTGCTATGCAAGCTAGCTGGACCAATAATTTTGAGACTTCTAGCTAAAATGATAAGAACCTAGTTTCTTGGATGTACTACGAGTCATCGTGCTGGTATTAAATAGCATGAGTTTGGAGAGGACAATGCACTGAGCAAGTAGCCGTCTCGGGACGAGTCCATAGGAGACAAGGAGTTGTGAAAGGTCACACGTCCGTCAACTGCGAGCGGGAAGATCTGATTTCATATGAAAGACAGTCGAGGGATCGGCGTTTCGGGACGTGGTAAGGCTTCCCGGGGCATCTTTCAAGGATTCGGGTCCGGGGTGCAGCAAATTGTGAACCAGCATCCCATGAAAATTCGGCTACCCGCTTCCCTTCCACGTGCAACTGAACGATCTAAAAACAGCGGCGCCGATAATGAATTCGGGTCGCAAGCAGTCGCGGTTTTATGCCTGTAGTGAAACTTGCACCAAATCGACGTTGAAATATGCCGAGCCTGGCTGGTGAATTGGGTTTCCATGGCAATTCCCAACGTAGCCCCGATGACGGTTGCGGAGATCTTGCCGAAGCCTTCAGACGCCACATCGCCGAAGCTACCTAGCCGTACATGGGTACGAGCGTTCCAAGCTTATGTAAAGGTAGCCGGCATTATCTAATCTGTGCCCATTGTTTCATCGAGAAATCTGGGAACGAATACCGGCATATGTGGCTGATTGCGGAGTTTGCAGCTGATATGCGCCTTGGCTGTAGGTAACCGCGGGCTCGCAAATCAAAGGTCAAGTAAGGCAGAATCCCGCTGTCTGGTCTCGGGAACTTCCCACGCCCCTACGTAAGGCCCCGTCTGCTCCCCGATCAAGATAGAAACAGCAGCCGAAAGTACAGGGAATCGTGAAACCCCCCTTTTCAGGCTGAAGATTCCAGACACGTGGATTTCAAAGGGGTTTTCTCAATGCTCCCCTCTCGGAGGAAAGCTCGAGGCTTGGACTTGGCCGGCGGAAGATATCCTCACCCATTTAACAGTGGTTAGATAGGACCAAGATCCTTCCCACCGACTTAGAAGCCCAGCGTTTTCTTCCGTATCGAGTACCGGGGTTACTGAGATGCCAATCAGCTGGATGAGATCCCGTCGTAAAATCAAAGCATATACTGACGGAAACCATTCTGGTACTCCTTTTGGAGCCTATCAACCTTGACCTTTAGCAGATCCTCCTTGGCACTGGCAGGGCGTCCAGGTCTTCTCGTTTTCTTCACTTCGCTTAATTCCTCATCATATTGATGAACGAAACTATGAAAAGTCAGGTCAAAGGAAACCACAAACCACAGAATGTGTTAGTAGTAGGACTGACGTCTTAATAAGCTCGTGGATTACATCCAATTGAAGAGGCTGCCCCTCATTCTGTTTGACGGCTTCTTGGAAAAATGTAGCTCGCTCAACTAACCACGTAGAAATATCAATTATGTGAATCAAGTTGGTGTGGTGGCACAATTGGCTTTGACATACGGTATGGCCTATCAGTTTTCTTCCTTGATGCTGCAATTTTCTCTAACTTCTCATCTCGAACTTGAGCTCGATGTAATCGTTTGGAATCCCGAGAGTACTGATGAAGGGATTCGATGGGTCCCTTCTTCTTCGCAATGGCTTTGCGAGTTTTTTCAAATGACTTTGGCATCTTGAAGGTTATGAATGTATGGTGGGATTCTAAATGTGAGCTGGACAAAGGTATTGTCATATGTCTTTTCGATTTTAAGATTTTTCCTAAGTGGAAAAATACTTGTGGAGCAAGAATGAATATGGATAAAAGTGAACAAAAATGGAATATTTCTAGAACCTATCCCAAAAATGGATAGTGTGGGGGGCAGGGATGTTTAAGCTTTTGACTAATCATAGTAAGAGCTACTTGGTAAGTGTTATGAGTAATAGTGTGATTTGGGCTGGTGCAGTAACTTATGCTAAGTACATCCACCACTGACGTAAATGACAGACGTGCCCAGGTGCACCTGGGTTGCTAGGGTTGTCAGGTCCATTATCGTTTAGTGCGTACAATTGGTTGGCCCCACGTTTAAGTTTGTCCTGCCGTGTCCATTGCAACTTTAGGAAGTCGCGGTGTAGCCCACGACGCGGTTAGTCTTTATCGATTATGATTTTAAACCACCAGGATCAAGCAGCATGATCTGAATTTCCAACCAGAGATCCAGTGGACCGCGTCTTTTCTATTTGTTAATTCTACATTGCAACTTTCAGTCTTTCCCATTCCTAATCCATAATCATTCTTCAACCCACAATCTTTCGGGCAAAAGGTTAACTGTCAACTTTCAGCACCTCTTAACTTCCGTTCAATTTCCGTCAATCAACATCAACATCAACAATAGACACAACCGTCAATTGACATCGTCAATTCGTAATTCAACTACCACTTCGTCGCGTGTTTCTATTACCATACGCACTCCCTTCTACTTGCATGGTAAGATTGGTCACCCACAACGTCATTGGTCACTTTTTCAGCGGGCCTTGAGCCCCACTCCTTCGTCGCCTTCCTATATATTCTTTCCTCTGCTTCCTTCACCGATGTCTAATTATATAATCAAGGTATCAATTACAATAATTACCAAGGTCTTTGAATGGGTGTGAGGAATCAATAAAGCTTGCGATCCAACCTAGGCCTTGGGGGAGAGTCCCCTTTGTCGCCGTCAAAATGGGTATTCAAGGTTTGTTTATCCGCCCGAGACACGATCCTTCGAGCTCTCAACTGACTTACTTATGTAGGGCTACTACCCTTGTTGAAGTCGATTCAGAAACCGATAGAATTGAAGAAGTATCAGGGAGAGACATTTGGAGTTGACGCCTATGGTTGGCTCCATAGAGGTACTGTATCATGTGCCGCCGAGCTTGCTCAAGGCAAGCCCACCCGCAAGTAAGTCTTGATGATCATGCTGCAGGCCGAAGACAATATTTGGACACCTCTCACACACATTATGTATTAGATATGTGGACTTTGCAATGGGCCGAGTCAAGATGCTCCAGCATTTTGGCATTACACCATACCTAGTCTTTGACGGCGGCTACCTCCCTAGCAAAGCCTCAACCGAGGCGTCTCGTGAAAGACGCCGAGAGGAATCTAAGAAGGCCGGTATCGAACTTCTCAATGCAGGCAAAGCAGCAAACGCTCAAGCATATCTCCAAAAGGCTGTCGATGTCACTCCGGAGATGGCCCGACACCTAATCGAAGAATTAAAGAAAGTCGGATTACCCTACGTGGTAGCACCATACGAAGCCGATCCCCAACTGGTTTACTTGGAACAACAAGGACACATCAGTGGAATTCTTTCAGAGGATTCTGACCTTCTCGTGTTCGGTGCCAAACGGCTTTTGACCAAACTTGATCCGTATGGGAGGTGTATCGAGATCAATCGTCGCGATTTCTGCGCTTGTCGCGAGGTGTCTCTAACGGGTTGGACAGACAGTCAGTTTCGTCAGATGGCTATCCTAAGTGGTTGTGATTATCTCGCGAGCATTAACAATCTTGGGTTAAAGACTGCGCATAGGATGCTACGCAAGCACAAGACGCCTGATCGAGTTGTTCGCATGTTGGAATTCGATGGAAAATATCGGGTTCCGCCTGGTTACCTGGAAATGTTTCGCCAAGCTGAACAGACCTTCCTATACCAGTGGGTGTTTTGCCCGAAAGCCAACGAACTAGTTCATTTCAGCGACCCTGGTCCGGACATCAAAGCACATGAGCTTCCATTCATTGGCCCATTCATTGAACCAGAAGTTGCTAGAGGCATTGCAGTCGGCGATGTGAATCCTATCACAAAGCTACCGATTGTACTTATGCCCCGTCCTTCTCCACGGAAACGGACGGCATCAGGCGGAACTCCCGCTATCTCACAACAGACAAGGGTGCCCCCAGAGAAACCCATTGATTCTTACTTCAAGGGTCACCGACGAATTCCGCTTGGTGAAATGGATGCAAATTGCTTCACAGTGAACCCTGCACGTTTATCCACTCTAACAGATAATGGGAATCGACCAATCGTGTACCCTCTTCCTCGACCATATGTTCAAGAGGATCGCCGAGCGTCTTCTGTAAACCCGCGCAATTATATATCCCGCCCCGAAAACTCATCTCGTACTCTGCGACGTCGAACTGAGCCGGTGTCTAATCTTCTCAACAACGCCGGTCAACTTGCGCCAAGCGCACCACAACGTCAAGCCACCGAGGCAGGAACCAATGCCGCGAGTAACTTGCAAAATATTGGTACCAATCCCACTCGACCGTCTAAGAAGGCACGTCTATGCGACGATGGCAGCTCGGGGCTAAGCCCCAGTAAGAAGAGCAAGTTTTTTTCGGCAAAAAGTACGAGCAATACGGGTGGTAAACAGGGCCTTGGCTATCTAATGTCCGACGACTCTATCGAGGAGGCTCTGATAGACCTGCCAGATGTCGGTGGCTGGGGGAAATCGGTCAAGGGGCAGAAGGAAGTGGCCGTTTATGAGGAGGAACAATCAGCCAATATTGAACTGTCTAAGGATGACACCAAGGAGGAGTCGACTTCGAGCATACTGAGTAGTTCGGGCATTGTGGAGCGATACGCATACATGCCAAGTAGCTCACTTAACTTGTCGACCAATGGACACAGCCAACCACGACGCCAAAGCAGCTCTGCTTCTCGCAGGAGTTCGCTTATTGATCTGACCCCAACATCCTCTGTCACGACTTCTACCCCGTTTAGCTCAACTAATTATCCATCGACGGCCAAGACGACACCGGGTACGACACGCTTAACACCTCTTGAGCGACTCGGTATCCAGGCTTTGGGCCGTAATAAGCAACCTTCGACACCAACATTCACGGCACCCCGATCCGTGAAACGCTCTAGCTTGGGACGACCCAGTCTCGATTCGCTGCCGATTAATCCGGCATTTGTGCCTCTACCACCGGTAGATTTAGAGGAGGTGGAGGCATTGCATCAGCCTCTCGGCAGCGAGGACATGATACTACCCGAGAATGAAGATGAGGACTTAGAGGTAGATGAGGGTCAGGAGAACGTGGGGGAAGGGAAAAGGAGGAGAGGCGGAAAGAAGATAGACTTGTCAAAATTCCTTTTCGCTTAGTCGACAAGTCTCTTTCTAGACCGCACCGGGTATCAATGTGTCACCTTGCTTCATAATAGACAATGCACATTAGGTACGATATGCACTTTACACACCGGTTCGCGAGGGAATAGAGGGCGCACATCGGTCTTCATCAGCATGGCGCTGGAGTTTAAATTTTAAGGGTGGCGACGGAGTTAAAAGGCGTCCTGCAAGAGTCCTTATGAGTTCTCCGGATCAGGAACAAAAAGGGCCATAAAGTCAAGCACCTATGCAAGATATCCTCACAGGGAACATGAGAAGCAAATTAAGACGCATATCAATTATAAGGATTGCAAATACATACATGCTCTGATTGCTACTTGATATTCTCCGGGTTGATTGTATGGATGGGTGTACTCTGCGTAGTTTGTCATTATATGACTAACTAAACGTTTTTAACATGATATCTAAGGCGTTTGATTCAAGCTTAAAACTGCAAATAGGGGTATATCATCCCTTAAGTACGTACATGTAAGTTGTGTCACTCGTGGCAATGCGAATGACCAATACATGTACATTGACGTTCTATCTCGGCATTTCCCGACATCGGTTAGGTCTGCAAGTTTAATAGGTTAATCCAGGTAAACCGGCTACCGAAGTATGGCCGATCCTCTTATGGATTATTAGCGGCGGGACCAAGTGGCACTAAAGAATTGCATGGGGCCTAAAGTACTATGGTCAAGTGCAGTAAGCAATGCCAGTCAGTTGCGTCAGAAACCGAAACCCGCGCCTACCTAGGTAGGTACTCTGTGTAGGTACCTAGACTCTTCGTTAGGTAAGCACTGTACTGGAAGGGAGAGGGGACAGAGACAGGGACTGTGTGACCTCGATCGCCGAAGCCACTTTGCCCACTTGCCCACACCTGCCTGCCTGCCTAGGTATTGCCCATTGCCAAAGGGCGCAAGTGTGACCAGCGTGTACCTAGGTAGGTACCTACCTAGTAATAGTCGAACAACGTAACAACCTTGGAAAGCAGCTGGGGTTGCTGTCCAACGTGCGGTTGCCAACGCTTAAACGCTTACTTTCTTTTCCCACTAATTATTCGGATAACACCAACTTGACCCTGACCAACCCATAACTTCAACACTGACACCAAATCACATCACCATCACCATCCACCAATCTGACCAGCCTCCTTTTCCTAAGTCATAAATCAAAGGTTTTATGTTGTTTGTAGTTAAACCACACATTCACTGCGAAATGTGCTAACCTGATTTATAATTTACTCGCCTACCCAGGTTCACCTCCTTCTGGAAATCGTCGCTGATTCTCTTCTCCATTTTCTCTTCCCTCCTAGCCTTGTCCCTGTAATTGACCCCTCCTCGGTTTTGGCTGCTGACGACGTAGTGTTCGTCTCTATACCGCTCGGAGCATCCTACGTCTCTTCTGTTATATTGCACCCTAGGGACTAACCCGACTCCGAGTCACTCAGCGACGTTTGCTTTTTTCGAGTTATCGAGTAATACACCACCGTATCACACCATTTCCACCATTTCTGACTGGGTAGACTTATCACGGGTTCATTCTAACCCATAACTCAGCCTGTCGATACCCACTAAAGCGTCACGCAATACTATTTATTTTGTCTATCGTAGGCCGTAGCCTTCGAACATCTCAATTACCCATTACCCGAGGCTCGTCACCGACGAGCATCTCCCGAGCCATCATTTTAAACCGACAAGATTCCTCCCACAACGAGAAAGCGGAAAGCCGCTGAGGCGAAGATAGCTGCGGATACTGGCGAGGCCGTTCCAAACAAGAGAGTCCTCGCCCCAGCAGCTGCTGAAGACAACGCGGCACCGCCCACCCCTATCACCGGTATGGATTCCGACGAGGATTTCGTGTCAACTGTCTCCAGTGGAGACGACATGATGCAGGATGAGAGCGATAATGACGATTTGTCCGGAGCCGAAGGTAAAGTAACTTTCATTTTCATTTCACACTTCCTCATTTATTCTTCTTCCCTCCGCTAGAGCTTGTTTCGGACCTGTCACCCCGTGCAGTTCATAACTTGCTTACAATGCGCAAATCAAATAGATTTCGATGTGTTCGATGACGAACCCGACGATATACCCGGCATTCCCTCGCATAAGTCCGACAAGAAGAAAGGAGTGTCCTTCGACATCAGTTACAAGGTATACACGCCACACGACATCCAGCACCAGCAAGAGGAAATGGTAAACGAAGTAAACATGATTTTGGAGATGAGCAAGGAGGATGCCGCCATCTTGCTGCGATATTTCCGATGGAATAAGGAACGGTTAATCGAGGATTATATGGACAACCCCTCCAAGGTTCTAGAAGCTGCAGGTCTGGCTTTTAGCTCTTCTAGTCCTCCTAAGCTTCAGGTTATACCTGGGTTTGTGTGCGATATTTGTTGCGAAGATGAGGAAGGGCTTCAGAGTTTTGCGATGAAATGCGGCCACCGATACTGTGTTGATTGCTACCGACAATACCTAACACAGAAGATCCGCGAGGAGGGTGAGGCAGCCCGGATTCAGTGCCCGGCCGAGGGTTGTAACCGTATTATCGATGCCCGATCACTTGATTTGCTCGTCACCTCCGACTTATCTGACCGATACCAAGAGCTACTCAACCGAACATATGTCGAAGATAGGGATATCCTCAAGTGGTGCCCCGCGCCTGACTGTGAGAATGCTGTTGAGTGTGCTATCAAGAAGAAGGATCTGGACAAGGTGGTACCCACTGTTGCGTGCGCCTGTGGTAATAGGTTCTGCTTCGGTTGTATCCTGAATGACCATCAACCGGCTCCTTGCGAGCTAGTCAAGAGGTGGCTAAAGAAATGCGCCGATGATAGCGAAACGGCAAATTGGATCTCAGCCAACACCAAAGAGTGCCCCAAGTGCAACTCCACGATCGAGAAGAATGGTGGGTGCAACCATATGACATGCAGAAAATGCAAGCACGAGTTCTGCTGGATGTGTATGGGTCTCTGGTCAGAACATGGCACAAGCTGGTACAACTGCAACCGATTCGAGGAGAAGAGCGGAACCGAGGCACGAGATGCCCAGGCTAGATCCCGGGTATCCCTCGAGCGATATCTTCACTACTACAACCGATACGCCAACCACGAGCAGTCGGCGCGTCTCGACAAGGACATCTATCATAAGACAGAGAAAAAGATGGTACAGTTGCAGACAGCTTCTGGCATGTCCTGGATCGAAGTTCAATACTTGAACTCGGCATCCCAAGCGTTGCAGACCTGTCGCCAAACACTTAAATGGACCTACGCCTTCGCCTTCTATCTAGCTCGAAACAACCTCACGGAGATTTTTGAGGATAATCAAAAAGATCTAGAGCTTGCTGTCGAGGCTTTGTCCGAAATGTTTGAGAAACCTATCTCGGAACTATCGGAGTCCAAGCTGAAGGTTGATATTATGGACAAGACGGCGTATTGCAACCGTCGTCGGGTTATCTTATTGGAAGATACCGCAGACAACTTGGCCAATGGTGAGTCGATCATTATTCTTACGTCTCGCAAGTAGCTTAGCTAACTATTGCATTTTCTCGCAGGCCGATGGACCTTTAATGTAGATTTGAAGGGGAATGCTCCCGGAGCGGGCGGGGTCGGCTCTCGCGGATAAATTGTACTGTAAGCATAGATAGACGGCGATCATGGGCGGCGTTCTGGCGCAGATTGTGTTTATGCTCTGTTGCCGATTTATCTTTTACGCTATTCCAGTGCATTTTCTCCTAGATGCTAATGCCACTGCGTGTCGTCTTATCTGTAATTACGGATCCGTCTCGGCCGGTTACGTCTATACCTCGACACACCCCCTCAGCATCCTTGATCACTAGAGATCCAACGATTTACACCACTTGAGAATGAAGCCCCTAGCTAGCTAGCATAGTCCGATGCCTTAATAGCAATTCAGATTCCACGATGCGCACTATTTCTTAGCCTTCTAATTCTTTTTCAATGTTCCATCAGTGAGGGTTTGGCGAATGAAATATCCTTATCAACCCACGGTTCATTGGGCTCATTAGATATTGCGCAACCTGTAGGTTAGCCTCCTATTCTCGAATATATTGTTGCGCAACGTATCACTTAGTGGGCAATGCTATTTTCGTATTTTCGCGAAGCCACCTATATATAACCCCAAGGCTATTCGTTGCTGGTGGCATGAAAACCTTGCGGCCACACCTACCCCTTATGCTATGTTTAGAATCATATTCAACCGTAATCCGTAGTGCGTAGTTTCATATGCCCGGCAATTTGTAATAGTATATATACATGTACCTCTATGGCACAGTGCGGATGGATCGGTTATAATATCTTCGCTCCGAATTAGCCAAATATATACATACATACATAGTAGCGTCGATCCGTCGCTACCACTTACAGGACAAGCACACCGGATACCGTGCGAGAACCCGACCGGACAAACGGTGCCCGTTGCGACGAGACGTCATAGTCCCCAAACGGTTGCATATTACCTTATCCTTCTCATACTTATCCGGGGAGCCTACCTACCTAAGCTTAAGCTTCAACGTTTCTATCGTGGCTTTTTTTTTTTTTTAAACTTCGCCGTTTCTCACCTCGCTCGCCACAGATCCAAAATTCCTTACCTAAATCTCAACCTCGCCATTTTGTCATATCACTCGTCGTACTAGCTACGTTACATACCTACTTAGGCGAATAATCAAAAAGAGTCTTCATAAAAAAAATAGAAGCAACGAAAAAGAAAATGGCAATGGCATTCCGCGCCCTGCGCCGCTGCCCCGGCGCCTTCTCCTCCTCTTATTCCTTTTCTTCCCCCGCCGCTGCTAGGCTAGTCAGTGCGAGGTCCTTCCACGCCACGCCGCGCGCGCTGGTCAAAGTAGGCGACGCGGTGCCGGACCTGGAGGTGCTGCAGGAGGACTCGCCGGGCAACAAGGTGAACCTGGCGGCCGAGTTCGCCAAGAGCGCGGGCGGCGCCGGCGTCGTCGTCGGCGTGCCTGCTGCTTTCTCCGGCGCGTGCAGCCAGACGCATGTCCCTGGGTACATCAACCACCCCGGGCTGAAGAAGGCGGGGAGTGTGTTTGTTGTCAGTGTTAATGATGCTTTTGTGTGAGTTTGG
Source organism: Annulohypoxylon truncatum (assembly GCF_022578515.1). Classification (NCBI taxonomy): domain Eukaryota; kingdom Fungi; phylum Ascomycota; class Sordariomycetes; order Xylariales; family Hypoxylaceae; genus Annulohypoxylon; species Annulohypoxylon truncatum. The sequence continues at coordinate 60,626 of NW_025953812.1, forward strand.
ACTTTTCTATGTTTTTTATTTACTATTCCTTGGGTGTTTGGGTAGGGGGAGAGGAAAGGGGGCGCGGAGATGGGTATGAGAGGATGAATGGGGAGGAGAGGGATTTTGCGCTTCATGTGCTATACAACACGAGTGCCTTACTCAACGGAGGCAGGCCAGTCGAGTCAAAGAAACAAGCTAACGTAGAACAGCATGAAGGCGTGGGCCGACCAACTCGACCCTGCGCGCGAATCCGGGGTGAGTTCCATTTTCCGGCCCCGTAGACTACGTCTCCTTACTAACATACGCGCAGATCCGCTTCCTAGCCGACCCCACCGGCGAGTTCACCAAGGCCCTGGAGCTGGACTTTGACCTGCCGGCCGTATTCGGCAATACCAGGGGCAAGCGCTACGCCCTCGTAATCGAGAACGGCAAGGTCAAATCCGTGCATGTCGAGCCTGACAACACCGGAACCAATGGTGAGTATCCCCTATCATATCTGATATTGAATTATGTAGATGTCGCGAATACTAATCCTCGTTTAGTCTCTCTTGCTGAGAAGGTTCTGGGTTAAAGCTGTAGTATGGCAATTCTGTAGTAAAGGCATGATGGTTTAAAAAGGCGGGAAAGGACTCCAGTGACGAGAGGGATACGAGAGATGAAGTGATGCGTGTACATACGTGGATATGCCTTGTTACGACATTTCTAGTCTTAATTCTTGCCCCTAAGGTGAAAAGGATCGGACTCCTATCCCTATCCAACTCCCTAGCTCGTGATACTAGGAAGCGTGATATTCTCTGCAGGAAGATTCAAGGCGGCTGTATAATGTTTGTGGTTTTGGTAAGTCAGACTTATCGATGAATTTACCCCTTTACTATAGTCTAACAGCAAACATCGCCCCTTTTTGTCACAGTAAAAGCATCAGTGAAGCAACAAGCTGGTCATTAGGTATCTTTCTTTTTAAGCAAAGCCTGCCATACAATCAAAGCATGCCAGCAAATAGCAGCGCAGCTCAATAAGCCAATCTAGTAGTGATCCCCATGATTCCAGACGCCGAGCAAGTCAAGTCGAGCCGAGCCGAGCCATCACGATTATATAGTTACAATCCTTTTTTCGTCCTCCCATCAATTATATACCTTATCAAGCCCAGTGTCATATCCTCAAGCACCATACCATAACCATCCATCTCACAGCGCCTTAACAGCCGTAAAAAACGGGTTCGCAAGCAACCTCTCGTCGCCCTTAACCAGCTCCCTCAGCCGGTCCACCATCTCCTCCTTGGACATGCTCCCGCCCTTGACCTCGTCCTTCCACTTAACCAGGACCTCCTTGAGCCGCGCGCTGCCCTCCTCGACGTCTTCCTTGCCGTACTGCTGGGCGCCGACCTCGTGCTTGGCCGTGAAGTCCTCGAGCTCGTCCGCCTTGCGCTTCGCCATCCGCACCACCTTGTCCGGGAAGCGCACGAGCTCGGCGACGTGGATGCCGAAGCTCTGGTCGCAGATGCCGGGCTCCACCTTGTACAGCAGCGTGACCTCGCGCTTGTCGACGCCCTCGTTCTGGGCCGACGACGACGACGACGACGACATCGAGATGTGCGCCGTCACGTGCAGGTTGCGGACCTGGGCGTGGTTGTCCGCGAGCGCCGTCAGCTCGTGGAAGTGCGTGGCGAACATGGCGAAGCAGCCGATCTCCTTGACGATGTGCTCGGAGATGGCCCACGCGAGGCCGAACCCGTCGTACGTCGACGTGCCGCGGCCCAGCTCGTCGATGATGATGAGGGACTCGGCCGTCGCTGACTTGAGGATGTTGGCCGTCTCCAACATCTCGGCCATGAAGGTCGAGACGCCCTTGAGCTGGGAGTCGCTAGCTCCGACACGCGCGAGTATGGAGTCGAAGATGGTGAGCTCGGCTTCGGAGCAGGGTACGAAACACCCGATCTGCGCCATCAGCGCGATTACACCGATTTGTCGAATATATGTCGATTTACCACCCATGTTGGGACCTGTGATAATGAGGAAGGATGATTCGTCGCGGCGGAGTTCGACATCGTTGGTGATGAACTGGACGTCATCTTGCATTTCCATGCACGGATGACGGGCTTCCTTTAGGATCGTAGACCCCTCCCCTCGGGGGTGGATGGTAGGACGGACGTAGGAAGTAGGCGCGTGTACTGAGCAGTGCGCGAACGACACGATGACATCGAGGTGTGCTAATATGCCGGCAAGTTGTTCAAGGACTGGGCAATAAGAGGCCGCAACACTTACGACCTCGTTGACCAAGCCACTTTGAGTCCTATCGTAAGTCTGGGATAACTGGTCGAACTCCCGGCGGTAGGATTGTAGTGTTCTTGTAGTGAAGTATACACCGTTCTTTTGTGTCGAACACTCCTGATATTGGGAGTTGTTGCGGATGCAGCCAGCCTCTGTTCTTGTCAACCGCATACACCAACCGTGAACTTTGTGGTTCTCAAGGAATATCTTCTTGTTCTCTTCTTGGTTCAGATCGTCCGCCGCTTTCCTAAACTCCGAGTCCATATTAGACCTAAGCTTGTCGAGCTTTCTTCGTACAATGCGTAGGTTATCATCAAACTCAGGCTTGATAATATATTCGTGGTTATCGAGAGCGTCAAGATCCACTGTTGTCTCAACCATATCTGCAAGCTTCCCGAGACTGTCTGAGAGCTCTCTTAGCTTATTGGTATATGCCTCGTCCAACGGATCCTTGTACTTCTCGTCCATCACTCCCTCTAACGTTCCCAGGAATCCAGGCAAGCGAATAACCACCTGGTATGCTCTGACAACGTCTTCTAGATTTGCCTTATTTCGCTGAAATCGCTTCGCTAGGCGATATAGATCTGGTACGGACTTCAAGTGTTCTTCTTGCATAGTCTGACGCAACTCCGTATCATTGACGAAAGCCTCAACCAACTGTTGGCGCTTCTCAATCTCATCCTTGTTCATGAGAGGTTGCTTCAACCACTGAGACAGTAACCGGCTGCCGACCGGCGTTCTGCAATGATTGAGAAGTCCGTACAGGCTCATCGTCTTCGAGCCGTCTCTCGCACCTGGCATTAAGTTAAGAGCCTTCAGTGCGGCGGCATCAAGCTTCATGAACTGGGATAAATCATGTTGATACAGTTGATACTGACCGAAGTTAGACGGATCTTGAAGGACGCTCAAATACTTTATCAACGCTGCTGCGGAACCCATGGCTAATTTGAGATCTGTTTGGGGGAGAAGAGTAGCCGATCGTTCATCTTTAAGTAGCCGAGCAAGATCCTGCTCGATATCCTTGGTTCCAAAATCACCAGCTGGTCTTTCGGCTATAGCGACTCCGCAGTTGTCGATGATCTGTTTCAACTTGGATAATTCGGGGTCTTTGTCCTTCTCACCCTTATCAAACTGGATAAGGCACTCCTTGACGCCGAGCTGGATGAGGAGAGCCTCGAAGTTGGAATATAGGTCGTTGTCAAGAAACTCGCTAACACCGAGTTCTCTTACGCTAGCATCGGCAAAACAGACGCCCACACTTCTGGCTTCGGATGCCTTAGCAGAAATCTTGACGGCTAGTATCATAGGCGCTGATTCAAACTGGCCGCCGAGCTCTTCCTCAACATCCTGCAAATTTCCGGGAGAGGCTTGCTTGATAACCTTCCAGTTCATGCGGCCACCACTGCTGGCGTATATTTCGACTCGCTTTCCGAGCTTGAAGAGAGCTTCTCGTAAGAATTGTCGGAAGACGGTGACAGTCATGGTAACGGAGGGTAAGCCGCTAGCATCATTTCGTCCTAGTTGTCGCACTACAGAAGTGGTTTTGTAGACTGTTCTTGCGATGAAGTTGGCATTTTCACCGTGAGCCGTGTACCAATCACCTCGGTCGAAGATCCGGACGGTCTCGTCGCCTACGGATGGCAATGACTTGAAGAATCGGATGAAGCCATGTTCATCATCGACCTATCACGAGACTGTTAGCTTCGAGTTGCAAGTGAAGCAGACTTCACGTGCGGCATACCTTTAACTCTGGTCGGGACGACATCTTGGCTGGATATCTAAGTTTTCAGTTCTCCAGTTTTTTACAATACACGATTTTCTCTTTTACACAAACAATAAGAGTAGACTTCGGGGTATTGCTTTCATTCTTCGAGGCACGATCTTCTCCTATGTGTATGGGGATGAAGTAATAAGTCGCGTCTAAAAACCAATTAAAGCTGGGAGACGCGCCGTAACACGCTAAATCTTACCCTGGTCGGCTTATATAACCCAAAGCGTAACCAAGTACATTCGTACCGTACCAACCCCGCGTATCCCCTCTTATTCTCGGTTATTACCTACATACTCCGTATGCAATAAGCAAAGGCAAGCATTCACATAGTGGAAGCCTCCAAGCCTCTAAGTGATTCAACCCTAACACCCATTTTGACACCGACTACACAGACAGACGAACAGCCGGAATGCTGAGTATACGTTAACTCCGATACGGTTGGCAATCGCTCGGACGTCTTGTTGCGTTCTCATGAGTAGTATGAGAGTCAAACTGAACACGCAATAAAACATGCAGTCGACATGTTCACTCAAGGACTTGCGGAAGTCTGAATAATATGTAGTGTCGATAAATCCTTTCAGATATACTACACATTTTATACAACAGTGCGAACATTCCCTCCGAAGATGCAACATCGATGATTAGGGTTAAGTGCGCGATCTACTAGGGATCCCCCCGTCTTAATCCACCGTAGCGGCGGAATTAATGTATGGAAACCTTCTACCGTTGTTCGAGGACTTGACGTTGCATGGTCGCCAAGGCTATTATCACACCTGAACCGGGGCATGTTGTAGTGCGGGAAAGAAATCGTGGTGCTCGTTCGGGATAAGAAGCCCTCCATATGCATGAACAGTCGTGTAGAATCTATGGAATTGCTTTAACTAGAGGATAGATTTTAGCGGCTGAGGTCAATCGGACCGCTCTGTTAACGTGGGCCATCTCCCATCTCGCCTATAGGGCTTCCGGATCTGGATAGCCAGGGCTGCCAGGGGTACGTAAAGCCTTAGTTCTCCCTTAGCCTTCTAGCGAGGACTTCTCGTATGAGGGGAATAGAGACGAGTGACTAATAGATTGAAGGGAACACAATGCTATTACTTAACAAGATGCTATATTAGACCGCCTAAGATTTACCTAGGTAAGCCTGGTAAGCGCAACGAAAAGGAAAGCATCGGGTTGACACGGCCTTTCCCCTGACCGAAGGAGATCATCGTGGGATGTGTCCGAGCCATACGTATGTGAGGCTTCGTAAATTGACAGGTTTTTATGCGATTTTGTATAAGCCGATGCCGGTCATCATCGGAATGTGAAGGCATTATGCAGGTAGCAGTTGGAGGACAGAGACGAAAAAGAGATAACTACCTGATAGATATCGTTTTTATAAGAAGAAAATGTAATCGGTTATAGTACACCTGATAGGCTGGTAGATAGGTATTTATTGAGTGTCTGTTCTCGTGTCTTAGGGATAGGAATTTACCTAGCATTTAGGTACCTAGCTAGGCGTGTCGGTTGTGGCTGATTTAGGTAGGTCTTCTCCATTTCTCCATGTGGCTATCCGCATTGATTAGTTTATAAGCCACCGCTACTACGTAATATGCGGCACGCGTCCAGGCCTTGATATTACTAGCTAGTCCGCCGGTAGTTCCCATCTAAACCCCCACTACCATAATACGTCGTTGTTAGCTTTAACCTTTGGAGGTAGGTGGGCGCGAACAAAGTCACAAAGGGGGAAGAAAACAAGCGAATAGCTCCGCTGTCATGTGCTAAGAAAAAAAAAAGATGACCTAGGCCTTTAAAGTGTAAGACCAACATCAAACTCCTCACTTATAAATAATAGCATTTACGGTACACAACGTCTACTTTGATCGACTTTACTGGACTCTGCTAGGCCAACTGATTTACTCGCAGAAGCAACAGAATCACTGGACAAGCATTCGTCGACCCAGCAAACTCGCGAAAGGTCGAATCAGCCCTACTCCCTTACCTCTATAAGACAAAGAGAGAGACAGATCTCGGGAAAACCCCACTTATCACAATGAACACCTCAATGGTCAAGTCCAGGTTTCTGTCTCACCCCGAGGACCTCGGCGTCGTAGCCGTGGGTTTCTCAGGTGGTCAGGTATGATGAAACACCGCCAATCCCCTCCCAACCCGTATGCCCGGAAGCAATGTCAGCAGCAGGCTTACCAATGGCGGCTTCGTTTTTCATCATGTAGTGCAAACCCGGTGTCGACGCCGCCCCCTCGGCCCTGATCGAGTCCGGGCTTCTCACGCAGCTGCGAGAGGAGCTCAACTACAACCTCCACGGCCACGACACCGTCCACTCCTACCGGGACCTCGTCCCCAAGGACGACCCCCCCTTCCGGAACATGAAGAACCCCAAGGCCGTCAGCAGCGTCACCGAACGTCTTTGCGACCAGGTATACGAGCACGCCAAAGAGGGAAGAATGGTCTTGACGCTGGGCGGCGACCACTCCATTGCCATCGGCACCATCGCCGGCACGGCCAAGGCCGTGCGGGAGAGGCTCGGCCGCGAGATCGCTGTTATTTGGGTCGACGCCCACTCCGACATCAACACGCCCGAGACGAGCGGCTCCGGCAACATCCACGGCATGCCCGTCAGTTTCGTGACGGGCCTCGCCAAGGAGGAGAAGCCGGAATACTTCGGCTGGCTGAAGTCCGAGCACATGCTCAACGTGAAGAAGCTCGTGTACATCGGCCTGCGCGACGTGGACGCCGGCGAGAAGAAGATCCTCCGCGAGAATGGGATCAAGGCGTTCAGCATGTTCGATATCGACAGGTACTGATATTTTTCATGGTCTTTCACCTGAACATCTGAATTCTGTACTGATACGTGATGTTCTCGATTGCAGGCACGGAATCGGTCGCGTGGTCGAGATGGCGCTGGCGCACATCGGCGCCGACACGCCCATCCACCTCTCGTTCGACGTCGACGCGCTCGATCCGATGTGGGCGCCCAGCACGGGCACGCCGGTTAGAGGAGGCCTGACGCTGCGGGAAGGAGACTACATCTGCGAGAGCGTGCACCTGACGGGCAGCCTCGTGGCCATGGACCTCGTCGAGGTCAACCCGAGCTTGGCGCCGGAGGTCGAGTTAGGCGCGCACGAGACGGTTCGGGCCGGGTGTTCGTTGGTGAGGTGCGCTCTGGGCGAGTCGTTGCTGTGAAGAAACAAACACTCTTAGACCGGTGAGGGGCTGCGCATCAGTTGAGATTACAGATGCGACTAAGGCCGTTTCGCAATGGCGGTACACTCAGTGTCCTTGCGAAACGATGTTCACCATAGCTGGGGTTCGCTGCGTGTACGTACATACGGAGTACGCACACTTTTTCCACGGCAGCATAGAATTGTGGAGGCTAGACGGCGTCCATCTTAAAGAGATATCATTACTAAATAAACACCAGCATTATGGATGAACTGGAAGGGAAATATCGTGAAATGTGCTTTGGGAGCGTCATATTTGGTATTTCTGTCGTCGATACTGATTATGAGCTAGGTAGGTAATCGAAGGAATTGCATGGTGAGTAAAGAGATCTTCATGTTACTGGAGGTATCGAATCATAAGTGGCCCGCAGGTAGGGCAGAGGATTATCACTGATAATAGTGTGGTATCATCCAGGGGTTGTTTGATTCCAGAGCAACCATCTTCTTGGCAAAAGGAGTTCCTGGACGATCTTTGGTTTTTATTTGTCCTTCCCATTATAATGTATCATTTACCAGCCACCATATTTTATCACTTCTGATTCCTTCGTCAAGCAATTCGTAAATAACTGTAGTTGGTAGTTTATGATTTTCGAATTTCTTAATCATATTTCATAAAAATCATATCTACGATCAGACTCTATCGTCCTGAGATACGTGCTCTACCCCCTTCCGTCCATAATCTTGAAGTACTGGTCCTGCGGATCCTGGATTTACCCCGGTTTTATTCCCTGAAATGGCTCGTGTCCCTACAGGTTTATAGTGCATACGGCCTGTACCTCTTGCATACAACAGCTAACTTTCCCCCGCCCATCCCGCTCAAGTCTCGGTGGGATATCCATACCGAAAGACCACGCAAACGCGCCTGTATGTCTGTATAACCATCGAGGCCGTTACGAGTCATATGCATCAGGTCAGGTAGCTGCATAGGTACATATACCCAGCATACATAGGTACCTAACTCTCGTGTGATTTGTCACTTGGGCTTTAGTACGACGACGACTAAGAGAAAGCTTTCCACGTATATGTCTCGCCCTGTTGCGAGCCAGCCTGTCTGACAGCGCAGCAATCCCAAAAGTGGATGCCGCTTCCCAAATCCCCAATCCCGCGGGGCTCCGGCACCTGCATATTCGCGCAGAAAGAAGAACAGAGGCCCAATCAATCCCTCTTAGTAACATACCTAAATAAGTCGACCGCCTGCCAAAAGGGAAAAGACAAGAAGTACCTTAGCTTCTGAGCTGGCAGCCGACTGTGGGCTCTCTGCTTCGTCAGGCTTTTTTCTGACTTGACCTTAAGTTAGGCGACACCGAGAAAAAATACGGAGTAATTCCCAATTGAATCCAAGCTGTGCACGAAGAACGTTCGTTCGGCATCGGTCCGTCGTTGCGATTCCCAATTCCACACCTAGGAAGCTATAAACGCCCATCGCCCTCCAACGACAACAACGGCAATAACAACCCATCTAGAACCCTCCATCATTCGACGAAAATAACGAATTCGGGCAGCACGGAAATATATCTTGCATAGGTTTTGGGAGAAAAAGATAAACTTTTGGAGTCAAGCGTATTCGGTCTCGGGGGATAAAGCGCTATCGTTAAAAAGAGCGCAGTATTGATTAAATGCTCGCCGGTAGAAGAGCGAAGGAATCAACAAACCACCATCCCGTCGCGAAAACCCAGCGCGCGAAATAAGACAAACTTGATCTCGACCACCCCTCCGAAATTACAGCAGTCGAACGCCCGCGCACACCGGGACAACCGCCACGATGGCCGCGTCCATAGTCACGGGCTCCGACTCGGTGGTGTACGAGCGCCGCCGCGTCCCCCTCGTCCACCGGTACCACTGGCCCGCCATCCAGCTGAACGTGTGGATGCTCATCATGCTCGCCGCCTCGTGCTGCATCATCGGCGTCTTCGGCACCTTCATCGGCGTGCAGAACCAATTGGAGCTCAACATACCATGGTGAGTTGCCCCTTCCTTTCCTTAGTAGTCAGAGGTTATCTAGCCATTGTACAGCTCAATGAATGAGCGCTAACTCTCGTCCGTTTTTCTTCTTTCGTTTTAGGTATTTCCCATACTTCATAACCGTCGCCGCCCTGATGATCGTCTACATCGCCGCGCTCCTGTGGCTGATCGCCCAGCGGCGCCTGCTCCCCTCCATCGTCATCCTCGGCTCCTTCATGTTCTTCGTCCTCTGGCTCGTCGGCCTCATAGTCGTCAGCATCGAGCTCTGGGGCCCCGTCGGCTCCGTGAGCTCCAACTGCAACCTCTTGGTCTGGAACCAGTCGCCGTTAGGGAATAACCAAGGAACGCTCGCTTGGCTCGAGCAGAGATCTATATGTAAGTGAAGTCCGCGCCTAACCTTAGAAGCAGGATTATGGGAAATCCGCATGGAAGATAGGTTAAGCTGACTTGATGCTGTTACGTAGGTCAATCGTGGCAAGCGGTGTTTGCCTTTGCGCTGATCGGGTGTATATTTTTGTTGTGGATTATTATCATGTCGGTGCAGGTCTTTTATGATAACCCCTAACTACTTACGCATGATGTATGACATGTATCTTATGGCGAGGAAAAATTTTGCTTCTGCTCGTTCGCCTATTTATACCTGCGTGCGAGCCATTTTCTAATGTCTCCGCGTGAATCACGCACCGATGATCGCCAAGATGAACATAATCTATACGAGGTGATGAGCAGCGAGATATGGCGGCGACGGGCAGCAACGGGATAGACAGTCTCTGCGCATTCACGGTGTTTTGGTTAGGCGTTACAAGGATTGGCTGAGATTCGTATTGGTGATTTATCTTCCCTTATTCCATGGGAAAATCACCTCAATCACCCGGCAACCTCGGTTGGATATCACGACGGTAGGAGAGGTTATGATTGGAATATTTATCTCTTAATTGAGGAGTAATACACTCCCAGAGACATAATTAAAATGATATTTTACAAGCTAATTCCACCTGGAGAATACCAGAACGCCTCAGCCGTTGTAGGGGTATTTGGTGGGATCATGCCATTGTTTCATATCCCATCAATCATTGATCATCCGCAGTCTAGTTGGAGTATTTAGGGTCGACCTTGTTTCTGTGGGAGTCATGTTTGTTAGCCTGTTGACCATAGAACTTTGGTTTGGTTAACCTGGAAATGACTTACCCAGTGGCCTTCTCATACATCTCGCGCGCCTTGTCGGTGCCAGTCTCGAGTTGTTGGTCGGACAGTTTTCCACCCTCCTTTTTGTTGATGAGGCTAGCGACTATATTGCAAAAGGTTGGTTAGGAACGATTCGCGATTAGAGAAGTGTGTGAGAAAATCTACCTTTGTCACCGTAGTCCTTCTGTTGGCCCGTCTGTTGAGTGTTGGCGTTGCCAGAAGATCCTCCTGCCTTTCCAGCGAATTTCTTGAGAGCGTCCATTGTGATTGGTTGATGACTTAGGTAAATAGTTTTGTTTTGTAGTTTATTTGGAAGAGTTATGAGGTATGTTTTTGAAGTGAAAAGTAATTCAAAAGACAGAATTGATAATGGGAGCTACTTGTTTTTATAAACTATAAGTGATAGCAATCATCGCAACTTCCAACTATCGGCAAAGCTCTCCTCACCGGATTCGGTGTGCTCAGACAATATGTGATGACGTCCACTGACGTCCATTAGAACGCAATGTACGTAATTCGGGAAACCTTGCCGATCTCGATCAGATCCGTCAGGAAACGGCGTGTGGTAGGTAGCACCTACATACCTGTTTTTAGCCTTTGTTCCGTCTTGTCTCGGTCTAGCCTGGTAAGAGCAGGTTCATAATTGCAAGACGTCGATGCTCTATGGCTCAATCATACCCGAGACATTGGCGAATGCTCTTGCCTACTAGGTATAACCTGGAAGGCGCCGCAACGTCATACCCCATCTTTGCTTGGCCCTTCTAAATGTGGCTGAGTTATACGACACTCCAATTCATGAAATGCAGCGAGTACACGTGCAACTCAAACTACAAGTTTTGACCATCCTAAGCTACCGTTGTTGGAAATGTGTGTATTAGCTTAGAGCAATATGCAGTGGTCATGGGTATATCCTGTTTTATTATCCAAAGATAAAATCCCATCGTGTTGAACCTCATTGACATCATCACGTATAAGGTGCATGGTAGCAAAGTTTAATGTATCCGGTGAGATTTAACGTCCTAGCGTCTTAATCATTGGCTGAAATCCAATCTAAGGTAAGCATTTAAACTTCGGCGTGTCTGGACCGCAGAAGGACACGACCTGTTTTCAGCTGCTTTTCTTCCTTAGAACAAGAAACTCTAGACAGGGCCCTGCTTATGCTACCAAGAACTGTCGCTTGGAGACCCTTCAATGCTGGTCTTTAAATACACCATCCAACGCCGGTGCCCCGGGCCAATTGGCCACATGCTGCAGCTCATCATGGATCTGCTCCATGGCCCCCGTGCCAGCATTCCCAGCCGTAACCCGCCTGAACGCCGCCCTCATGGTATATCGACGATGTTATACACTGTAGTTCGTCGCCTCAGGGTATGTATCATATTGAACCACTTCCAACACGCGCATTTCTTTCACGACACTAGGTCGTCTACCCAGCCCATGCTCTCTCTCCTGTCGTCGGCAATTCGCGCGTACTCGAGCAGTAATCGTAAGACGTAAATTTGCATGTCTTCCTTTCTGAGCACCTTTTCGGCCCAGGCTTTTCCATCCATCGCAATCTTCTCCGCCACATCGTCGTGGCCGGGAACGCTATCTTCATAGCCGAGGAAATACTCCATTATGCCGTAGTAATCGCCAAAGCGGTTGTCCATCGGCACAAAGTGCTTCCATGCCACTAGGCGACTGTCGTGCCACTCGCGCCAGAGCGTGCTCTTGATGGGCAAGCTCGTACTTCGTAGGAAACCTAGGTAACGTCCCGAGAAGGAGTTGCCATCGATATCGGGAAGATACTTATAATAGAACTGAACTGCCAGCTTTTGCCCAAGAACCGTTTCATAGTGTTCGTCGGTGTAGATGCATTGGCCGTCTTCCTGCTGTGGTTCCACGTCGGGATCGCAGAATAAGTCAGTAAAGCCCACATCCGCCCATTCCGACACCCATGGCCCGAGTCGCTTCTCCTTCTGAGCCGCAAGATTATATGTCGTACTGGGTAGCTCGAAATTGATCGGTGCTTCTGCTCCCTCCTCGGCGCGCGCAAGTTTTGTTGCATTGTTCATAGAGACGAACCGATGCCTTTGAAAGCCCTTCCAGTTAGACTCGTTGTTCCGCCCACCGGTAGCTACACCACGCCATATCACAGGTCCAATTTTGCTATCCCAAGAGGGACCGTGGTCATCTCCTCCGGTAAACCGTTCTTCCTCGTTCCAGTACATGGGAGCGGGAAGGAGAATCTCATTGTTTGTGGCTAGTTTGCTTCCTCCAAACATCGGAAAGAGGACCTTCGTGGCGGACGTGGTTAGAGGTTTAATGAATATACCCTCCAGCCCCTGTAGATCTGGTTGGTGACAAAATTCGGACGAGAGACTAGCGTTGGACACGTATCCCTGATATTGGTGGGGTGTTGCCCACGATGGAGCGAAGTTGGGCTTGTCGTTAAACGAACTCATAGCAGGTTGCTTCCGAGCTGGGCTATCAGGGGGGCAGCCTCGACGAGCGATCAACCAATATGGATCTAGAAGAACTTAGTATACAACTACACTTTGTGTTGATAATTGGTAGCAGAAGGGGTGATCTCACTCGTGTCTTCCCAGTTTTTATCGATGGTGTGAAGGGACTTGTCATTCTCGTCGTGTTTGACCGGGGGAGGTAATTTTTGGAATTCCTTCACGATACTTTTCGTGGGACTGAGGATTCGACTCTGTTTTTCCTTCTTCATATAGGCACTAATGTCTTCCCACGGAACGACAAGTCGAGGCTCGTCCATGGCATTCAAAGCGATATCCATGTCGGGCAGCAGGTGTTCGATAGTCTGGATCATGTCTAGCCAGATCTGAGTCCAGAACCAATCACTTTCGGCGCTCGCATTACCATTGCGTACATTGATAACCATCTCATAGCCCCTGGCCTCGGTACGAATGGTAGCCGCGTCCAGGCCCCAGAATGGGTTGAGGTCATGGTAGATCTGATCAAAGAAGTCTTCGACTAAAAGGGCATTATGCTCTTTGGCGAACTCGTACCATTTGTCAAAACCAGGAGGCGGATGTCGACCGCGACGTTTGCGATAGGCTTGGGCAGCTTCAGCAAGTGTGTTCGATTCCTTAGCAAGTAAATCCTTAAAATCCTTGTCGGCGATCTTGACGAGCTCATCAATCGGGTGGGCGACAGCGGGCTTAGGTGGGACAGGTTGAACAGGTTGGGCTAGTTGATCGGATGCGGGTTTCGCATCGAGGTTGGGTTGGTTTGCCCCATCCGTGTTATCATAAACGGGCTTCTGATTCGAGGTGGGATTCTTGGCGGGTTGATTAACTACGTCAGGCGTCCCTTGCTTGTGGGAGTTCGATGAGGACGACGATTTAGAGTCATGGCCGGAGGTTAAATACGTGTTGGGAACAGAAGGATCTTGAGGTTTATGCGAGAGGTAGTAGAAAATCCCTATGAGGAGAAAGGCGGGAAATATATATCGCAAGAGGTGAGAAGGTCGCCTCGGAGGAAAAGCGGGCGAGCGCATGGCGATGCAGAGACGTCGGCCGCCCTGAAGACGGCGCCCGGACGTCAACTTGGCTTCTAAAATAGGATGAACCGTTTTCGAAGGTTATAGTTTAGATGGAATGGCGCAAGATAAGCCGAGGAAACGTGGAGGCGCCCTATGCAGTTCAAAAGTTAAATGTGTCGGCAATGATCCTTAAAGATGACGATAACGGCAACGACAGATGTGCAATATCAAAACTTTGCTTCAGAAGCAACGAATATTGATCGGAGCTCAAAAAAATTCGAAAGAGCAACAAGAGAACTAAGTGAGTGTTCAAAGACGGAAGGAAATACGAGTAGGAGGCAGTTGGTGGTCATCAGAATGGAGTGTGCAATAGACACCGGAAAATGCGAATATGTAGAGGTGTTGAAAATGTGAAAAAGCCAAGAACGAAAAGGTTACATAAGACGAAGGAAAATAATACAGTCAGTAAGATGACACTGTAGCAGTGAAGTGGTAAATGATAAAAATGGCTATGTAGGTAGCTGACTGACTTTGAATGACTTGATTATCTCATCTTAAGTACAGGTTATAATCAGGTTGTCAAATTGAATGTTGAATGTTAATGTGTTGCGAAAGCCCGACGACGAAGTAAGAGAAGACAGAAAACAGTTGATTGGGGAAACTGGCTAGCGTGGTGTAGAAAGACAGACTTGCCCTTTCCACAGAATGTATGTACATGTGTATCCCGTGGACCTACCAGGTACCCCATTGCCCATGTAACTGAATGAGCGCAACTCCTTCCTTCTGTATACGTACCATGGGTCTAAGGTAAATTGGATTCCGGTTCCTTGGGCCTTCCCTGTCCCAGCCCAGCTGCCCAGTAATAACAACCCCAAGTATTAGCGCATTGTGAATGTCGCCAGCTGCGAAATCGTCAACCATCAAAACTTGAACGTGGTAAACACATAGTAAATGTATTAATTTAGCATGCAAAACATTGAAATACTTAGGTAGGTTTCTATGATATACCTAATCTACTACGTACAATGCTGGACAATCAAAGCTGTACTGAGTTCATACAAATAATGAATGTGATAAATAAGGTGATTGCCACGGCTCCACTTTCTCGGTGTCTCGCATCTAGATATCTCCTGTCACAGGAATAAAAATACAAGTCGATCATTGATCTTCTTTTCAGCTGATAGTGGCGCAGCGTCTGAGGGTCGCTTAATATGTGCATACATGCCGGCATGTACCGTGACATACCTACCCTAATAAGATAGCAGGACCCCCATATGCCGTTTTCAAAGAGAGTAAAAAATTACCAGTGCGAACCTTCCCGTTCCATTGTTCGTCCCATCTACCCTTCCGTGCATTGTACCACAACGGGCCGATCAACTTACTATGTAAGGTCGTCATACCAACCCGGTGGGATGTGGATACTCTTTTCTCCAGAGCCTCTTATCATCATTGAATTGGACAACTCTCTATACCTACCTAGGTAAAGAAGATTGACGTGGTGAAAATCCTCATGACAATCTCTACCATACCAGTTGTTGCGCTACGATGCGCCTGATATGTTCCCCCTTTTTCGCTCTAAACGACCGGAGGATAAGATGAATTGCCCAGGTAGGTTCCTGTCTTAGTTCAGCACTAAGGGTCTATACGTGTAACTGAAAGCAGCTAATGCTGAGCTAACCCCGCGCTAAATCTCCATTTTCAACGCATCCCTGTCCCACCAGACAAGACATTCCAGAAACTGGATAGAACGGGTTCATCAATAATTACCTACTTAGAGATAAAGTTTAGGACAAGAAATATGAATAAATGGGTAAAAAGTGGTGATATTCGAAGAATGGTTTATTAAGTAAATTTGGGTTTAAACCCTTGGTGAATAGACACATATCTGTCAATCTATCCGATTGTGCCTATCTTACATACCTAGGTAGTACATAGATCAATGGGAATCTCGAACTTGGCAATATATTATTAGCAACTTGAAGTCTTGAATATCCGGTGGGATGTAACATGGACACACGTAGAATTGAATATCGTTACATACGATACAGACATATGGTCAATGCAGCATTCATGTCGTTCAAAGTACCTACCTAGTTACCGTACTTTCAATCCATGACATTTTGCATAGTACCAATAGGCTATCCACGGCGCTAACTAGAACAAAATCGAATCTATCAACTTACGATTATTTACAATATTCGACAATCTAAGATGCTATAGCCTATGAGGCGTGGAAAGAGTTTATTCGAGTTCTACCAACGATTGCACTTAATAAAAGCCGGGAAACACGACGGAGACACATTGTCACATAGTAAGATTAAAGAAAAAGCATGTGAACAGGTACCATGATTCTCCTTCCTTGCGTATAACGGCGAAATAGATGGGAGGAATCACCCACATAAGCGAGGCCGAATATTTATTCCATCTCCCGCTCTCAAGACACGGATTCTTAAGCAACCGGGGATCTGATATCAATTGGCTTCTCAGACCTAATACTACGTTCGATTTGAGCCGCAATTGGACGAACCCGTGCTATGCACATTCAAGATATGTACCTACAGATATAATAATAAAAAGAACTTAGGACTAGTGATACTCATTGGCTGAACCCGCTTAGGTAAGTTACTAGTGCTGACCACTATATTAATCTGTCCTCACGCCATAATATTCTGGTCTTACTACGGATACGATAACTTATAGGCACACATATTAAGGCTGAGAATATAGGGATCGATAGGCCAATGGCTTGTTAACTACCACTCGCTAACCCTAGGGTTGCATATTTCGCGTACCTAGGTAGGTTTAGGTCAACAGATAGGTATAATGGCAGACTATTACATTTCGATACGAACAACTTGCTGGATAGCACATTAGACATGATCTTTAAGGATGTTCATCATACTTTATGTTCATGGAGTTGTATTTTCGAATAGTTGTACTACTGTTTTATTTGTATGGCAGGTAACTCGACCTCTCCTATTCTTATTCGCCTGGCAGAATACTATCTTCGTCCAGCATCTCATCGTGAGTACGGGCGACGAGGTCATGAAACTGGGGGCGGAAAGGCCACTCCATCCAGAGCTCGAGGAGTTCTTCCCACTGTCGCGCATTCAACATTCTCGGGGTCAGCTCCGTATATCGCGTCTGGGCCAGCACGCCCCCATGATCTACGTCTCTGATGCTCTTCCAACGAGGTATGATGTAGTCTGCAGCCCCCGGCATTAGGGAATCCAGCGCCTGCTTAATCGGCGTAGTACTCTGGGTCATCAGCGAGGATAGTATCAAATCGAAGCAATCGCCCGCACGGTTCGAGTTGGGACCTGTCTGATGCATAAGGGGGTGTACCGGTTTTGGTTGGATGTCGATGAGGGTGCATGGGATATTGGGATAGAACTCTTCAGGCTTCACAACCATGCTTTCGTACTGGCGACGATCCCAGTGGAGCAGAGGAGGATCTTGCCGATAGTAATGAAGATTATCTTTGCAGGCGATGAATTCGTCGACAAAACCTTGGGAGTGTGCTTGTACATTTTCCTCCCATTCCGTTTCGAGCTCCTTTATCTCCTCCGGGGACATCTCTCCAGATTTGCGAAGAGCTGTGATATTATCTAGATCCTTTATTAGAGCGAGTATATATTTGGACTTCTTCTCCTCCCAGTTGTGCCTCCACTGGTAGTGTTTCCATCTCTTATACCTATCCGAGCCCTTGGCAATGGATTTATTATCCCACTCTTCTTCGAGCTCGCGCAACGTTTCTTGATAGGACCTCTTGAAGGAAGGCATCGTAATTCCTGGCTTAATAATCTTTCCCGACTGAGATATCTTTCGAGCTTCTTTCAAGGCTTCGGAGTCCCTCTCTTTAGGCATCTTCATTTTGGCATCTCGCATCCTCCTCCACGCGGCCACATTGCTGCTTGCATTTATAACGTCGTCGCGAACGTACCAGACGTAATCAGGGTCTTCGGGCCCACACACCTCGTGAACCCACTCACAGGAAAGCTCGCTATCTACCGCCAACTTCTTACGCCTCTGGAGCACCTTAGGGATTAAACCATGCTTGTCGTCGTGTCTAGTCCATATCAACATCCGGACAAGCCCGTACCGTTGAAACAAACTCCTGGTACGAATAGCATCAATGAACTGATATAAAACTAGGTTGACCAGAGATCCGAAGTTTTGAAATCGTTTTTTAGGATGAAAGGCGATGTTTGCGGTGACTAGTAACTCATCGTTCCGACGGGCTGCTTGACCCGAAGCGAGAACTTTTTGGTGAGGTAGATGTTCAGGGGTCAATATTTGGGTGAGCTCTCGCCAGACGAGGCCGGATTTGGGAATAAGAGTAGTGTTAGGGCGGCTGAGCAGAGGCTTAAGAAAGGGCTCGTAGAGCTGGCTGTCCGGTTCCATCAATATGTGGGACCGGGGCTCGAGATAATCGTGAAGCTTCCGACTCCAGAGTCCGGCGCCGGGATAGATGTCAATGAGATCACATCCTTTATGTCGATCCAGATCGGGACCGATGTAGGAAAGGATATCATCGCATAACTTGCTACCAACAACGTTGACTCTCGTCTTGTCGCCTTTAGGATCCTTATCACTCTTCCTTCCCCTCCGGGATATCCATAAATTAGTGGCAGCAAGCCGTTCAGCTACCGCACCTATCGGCTTTATTTGTTTTTTATCGAGCGCATTCAAGGAAATGGTGCGCCTTGTCAAGGAGACAATTGGCGGCCGATGTAAGAAAGGGAAATGAGGGGAGAAGATATTCCGTACATTGCAACGGACAGGAGACATATGAAAAGAGCGTCAAGTGGTCAGCCTACCACGCGGTTCTCGAACTCATATACACCTACATACGTGTGTTGTATTGTGAATTAACAATCGCGATTTTTCTTTCCTCGATTTTTCCATTTTCTGCCTTGTACGACCGCTAAAAAAATATGCGCCGAAAAGTACATAGGTACTAGGTTACATCCCATAGTAATCCCTGTACAATGTGTAAAAGCTCCACTCTTACTTGCTTTCCTAACCGCCCAATCCCGATTTTTACATTACAGGGGTCTATAGCTTAAGCGGGATGACGACAGATGTACCTAACCCTTAAGGAGCGGCAATGTCTTGAATTTTTAGTCTTCTTATTCTTATCCTAGAATTCCGCCAACGTGTATATATCATCATTTATCGTGTAGTATAAGAGGTAGCTCCCTTACAGTACGACCTACTGTGTGGTGCTACCACATCAGTGCCGATGTTGCTATACTGTGCATGCCGACTTCGATAACTATCTACGCCGACAGACTAGCCAGTTTTAAATATACCATAAGTAATTACGAATCGGATTCATTTCAATATACGGGTATATGTGCCTCTTTGGTTTGCCCGGGTTTTTATCTGGGCTCTCGTCGCTGGATAGGTCTCAATACGGCAACATTGGCATTGTAGACTGTTTTGAATCTCCCACCCAAGAAACTCACGATACCGGGGCCCGCCAGCCCTACCTATAGTGTACTCGGATAAATGGGTGGGTACTTTAGCAGCATCTGACCTATTCCGAGTAGGACATTTTCATACCTAGATATTTACTTGCATGGAGAAAGGTAGCTGGACGAATAGCGCGAAAGGATCTATGCGGTCAGTAGCTTGGCAGAAAAAGGGTTCCAAGACTATGTGCCAAAATATCCCCTATCGTCCTATATAAACAACTTACACGTTAAGGTAGCTGGCAGATGCTAAGCGGAAGATAATTCTAGGTACAGTGCGATCCAATACAGTAAAATTAAGCAAATAGGGCCGCTTGAGTAAACTAGGTACTCTTCATAAGGTCAGTTCACATCCAGACATGATAAAGTAGGTCGGTTCAGCTCATTTATACCTCGGGCCTTGCCATCTTCCATCTCCTCTTTAGAACCAACCTATAGGTCTAACAACTTCGCAACGACCTGTCCGCAGTTTGCATAGAAATTCCCAGTGCTCTACCAAACCTCTGAGCTCTACTCATCTCTACTCGACTGGCGATTTCTTAAGCTCCCCAGTTACACTCGCCTGATAACGACATTAATATCATATCGAGTCATCATGATTATAAATACCGCCATCCTCCGGGCTATGTTGGCATCGACCTGTTTAATTTCTATCGGCCTATGCGAAGCTAGAGATTACCAAGTTGCGCGGTTGCGAAACGTACAAAATGACGATTTCGCACGCGTTTCAGAACTCGAGGCGCTGAAAGATACCCTCCACGAGATTCAGGACGTTATCCCTTTTAATGAAAGGTATGTTTCTACTATAAGTCCTTCTGATGATCTCACGGTTGACCCCTGAAATTAGATTCACCAGTACAGGGAAACGAGATCCCAAGAGGAAACCCAAGAGCAGCAACGGCAATAAGAATGGGACAGATCAGGATGACGATGACTCGGGAGTGGGAAAGGTGGACATATCAATGCCCTTGTCCATCGGTGCGGGCCTAGTTATCGTGACGATGCTTCTTCAATATTAAATTGCAGATAATCGAGCTGGGATGGGAATAATCAATTCGGACCGAATTTAATAGCATGACTTCGAGGTATTCAACTCGACTGTGGCTACTTGGGGATGTTATAATATAAGCTCGGTGGACTCGTAACACCGGCGATGCTGGACAATATTTCCCTCCAAATTCTTAATTCATATGGATTTGTGCTAAGTACCCGCCCTCTAGAGCCATATCTGAACTGCATGAATAAGTATCTATGGATTATCATTGGACGATTGCGTAAAATTGATTCATACTTTCTACTCTTAAGTCGGCGGGTTCCCACACCCTTTCAGGGGCAAGACGAGAGAATAAATTAGAAAAAAATGTTTTTCCAAGTAATACTGCCTTAGAAGTCCTATTCTCTTCGCTTCATCCATCGACTCAACTTTGGGTTGTAAATATAATTCTAGTCTCTAGTTGCCTGGAATACTCTCCAACCCTATCATGAAAGATGTTAGCAAATAAATCTTATCTGCGTCATTGTACTACAAATCAATGGAACTTACATCCGTCGACGTCCTCCACTGCAGTCTGTGCTTTGGTGCACCTCATAGCGTCTTCAGAGGACTGAACCTTGAGCTCCTTGCAAACGGCGTTGTTGCAACGGGCATCTAGAGCACGCTGGAGCGCGTCACCCTCCCAGCCAAAGAGGTAATCGCCATGCTGTGAGTATCCAGTCCTGTAAAATATCTATCAGTCCGTGGCTTCGCCATATCTGCACGAAGGATGCCTTACTCATCGTTTGTCGACCAAAAGAATGGCTGTGAGCCATCCTCAGGCCATAGTTCCGGGTCATTGAAAGGACGGGTCTGTGGTGTGTCAGTTGCTAAGTTCTGAATCATTCAGTCGGGAAAGGGAATATACTTACATCCCACATGACTTCGTACATCAGTTGAGGCAACCTTACGGGATGGCTTTCTGGGCAGGCGCCAACCGATTCGAAGGATCCGGATTGAGGGTACGCAACGTGACTCTTATGGTCCGGACTGTCCACATTCTTACCGTCCCAGCAGCTATGGTGGATGGTTCAGTAAACTCTTCCCACGAACTCCTAGCTGACAAGTAGAAACGATTATAGGTACGAGAGTGACAGGATAATGCGACAATCAAAACTCACGTTGGAAAAGTAATAGTAGTACGAATACCGCCGTTGCATGGCTTTGGAGGCAAGCTCTGAGTGTCTGACCCGGTGCAGGGTGCGCCGTTCTGGTCCGAACCAGGAACGCCGGCGTCTGACTCTGTTGTATAGCAACGGTGGCATAACTGTCGCTGCATACCGTCGGCCTTACGAAGTGCGGCGTCTCCAACGAGCATGCGGAAACCTGGCTTGAAAGCTGTCACATTGGTCTTTCCGTCATATGGCGGTATGTAATAAACCGTGATGCCGCCAACAGCACGCAGTCCAACGTTCGCAAACTGGGGCACGCGTCTGTATGTTCCGTTGCGAGCTCGGAAATACATGACCGCCGTCCAGTAGTTGGAAAAGTCTTCGGAAAAGGTGCAACTAGTACAAGTGGACTCTTTGACGAGATCATGCGTTGTCGGGTCCATACTTGAATTAAAGGAGTTCCCTCCTACGATCTGGTGAACGTGCGGCGATGGCGTGGAGCCGGGATTTACCAGGGGGTCTAGACGTTCGATGACAAGCTGCGAGCAGCCAAATCGTATCATCTGTTGCGCTGCGGCGCCCTGCGCGAGGAGCGCTAGGGCTAAAGTCTGCCACTGCATCGTGAACGATTCTGTACTGGCTTACGACGTCGCAAGAAGAGATCGCTGTTACGAAAAGCCTCGGAGGAGAAGCTAGACCGTTGCTCCTGTGTCATTATAGATCACAATTCCTATATACCCAGACACGAGTTTCTTTCCAAGATAATGCCGGAACATCATTAATGTGACATGGTTATCTTGTGAATTTAATTTCGAGATTAATTGGGTTGGATTACACCGCTTGGGTTAAACAATTTACCGGGTAAACAGCCCCTTTTCTTTCACACCACACTCACCTCAACAGAAGCGGTTATGAGGAGTGATACTATCCTGCTCACGATTTAAACTTTAGTTCATCTTAGATATATTCAGAATTAACTTTTATCTATTAAGAGAACGTACTAGGTAGGAAGTGGATATCAGTATAATTCCAAATAAGTACGAGATCACGATATCTCCTGAAATGTGAAGGAAAAGGCATCTTATCTACTGTAGGTATCTTGATTAACAAAGAACTGATTGGCTACATTCATTCTTACCGGCGGTAAAATAGAATTAATTTTCGGTATACTCTGCCAAATTGCAATGTAACAGTCAAGCCGGTGCGGCACTTACTCATGCTCGGTATAACTAGAGCCTAGACAGGATTACCCGCGGGAAGTCAGCTGAGATCCTTTTGTTACTAGCTAATCTATTTCGAGGAGAGATTCCAACTTAATCCACGTTTCTTCAGTTGAAACAATTCAAGCAAACGTCACGATGAGAACCGACATATTAGTTCTTACAACGGTGCTTGGGGCTACCCAAGTACGCGGTGATAGAGCGTGTGGGAATAATACCGATACTTCTCCAACGTACCAATGGCGTATTGGTGCTGGAAGATATGACGGGGTAGTTAATGGGACTGCTACAGTGGCACTAAGCATAGTCCCAGGTACTAGTGCTATGGGAACATTCTTCGAGTGCGTTGCGGAATGGCCGGAATCATGGGCAGGATGGTATGAAGATGGAAATATCATATGGAGCGACTGCATCTGGGCGGGCAATGGACAAACATACGATACGGCGGTATCGTTTGCGACGGACTGGAAGAACCACACGGTGTACATATCGCATACGTTCGCTTGCTCGGATATCAAGGGGTAAGTATTCCCAGGTTCTAGCCATGGTGGATTCTAGGAGAAGATACTAGTAAAGCGAAAGGGGACAAGCTGACAGTTGAAACGTAGATCCGATGCTTTAGCGACGGGATCCATACAACTGGATATGGACTGCACATCAAGTACCGAAGGTGACGAAAGTTGTATGTTGAAGGGTAGCGGCCTAGCCGTCACTACGAAGGGAGGGTTGGCTCATGCGGAAACTGACGCCTGTGCGGACACCTCACAAAGCTATCAATCATGGCAACTTGAAAATTGGCAACGTCAATACGAACTGATCCCAGGCTCTTCGTCTGTCACGCCTGAGTCGGATACTGGCCCGTCCTTCACGCTGAGAAATATGGCCAACAAAGATGTGTTCGATTGTTCAACTTCAGGGAATAGAGACAGCACGTTCGATGGGACCTGCCAGTCGGCGTCGGAAGAAAATTCAACAACCACGGCAGAGTTTATCTTCGACTCCCAGCTGGACATCCTCACGATTACCCAACACTGGAACTGTAGCGACTCGTAAGTGGTGATGACTTGTTTGAAGATTTTCAACAGCGGAATTATTACTAATGATACCTACTCTAGATCCTCGCTTGATGCTACCGGTATTGGCTATGTCCAAGCAACGTGTGACCGCGAGGGAAACATACTTAGTTGCAGTTCAGACCCGCTTTGGATTGGCACGAAGACGATGTAACTATCTGTCCAGGTTAGGTATAAAATATAATGCTTATGTACCTACCTAGGGTTATGTTCTACGAATGGAAGTCTATAAAATGGGTATACCGTCTAGAAACCGAATATCTATCTATATCTAGTTGGAAATGGCTTATGCGTACAGGGCTCTCCTCGCAACGATGTATTGCTCCCTCTCCGTCGAATATTCAGGACGCAACGTAGATAGAGGAACAGCCTTGCCACTAGAGAGGTCATAGACATCAGGGTCTATAGTACGGACTTTTGCACCGCGGGGAAGCGGCAGATCCTTGCCATCCGGGAGATCCTCAGACTCGAGCCTATCCATAGCCTCCTGTCCTTTAGAATCTACTACCTTGCGCATTTCAGCCCAGAATTCATCGTCCGACAATCTCCACAGGTCTTCCTCGCGCACACCTCCGCCCCGAATAGAAGTCCGCATAAGCTCTGCTGTCCTTGTATACAAGCTGCCGTGTGATGGGTTTCCCCACACGTCCCGATCGCATCTCATATACCCCTTTGCTAGAGATAAAGCCACTTCCGGATCGCGTAGGACAAGCAAACGACCAGGGGAAGTGGCATCGGGAAACACATCGAGAGAAGCTATGACGCGCCGCGCGTCCTCTAGAGAAAGGCTATCAAAGCCTACGGCGTCACGCAGACCATAGTCAAGCCTATCGGCACAGAGGTGGGGTGTCGGCATCTCGACCAGCGGATACAGCTCCTCGTCTAAGGGCTTGAGGTCCTTATAGCCGTGCTTGGTGAGTATCTCAGGTATCTGAGTTGTCCTGACAAACCGCATCTTGTGGACCTCGTGGAAGCTTCCCTCTCCCGGCTCAGATAGAGCGAAGTCGACGACGTGACTCATGGCGGTGTGGCTAACGTCGTGCAGGAGAGCCGCGACCTGCTCCTCCAGATTGCCGCCAACATGCCGCACAAGGAGCATCGCGCCCACGGAGTGCTCAAATCGTGTTATCGGGGGTGTGAAGTTTAGGAGGGATGAGATGCCATGCTGACGCACTCCTATAAGGCGCGCTAGGGAAGGCGACCGTAGAAGCTCGTTCAGGACCAGATCCGATATTGTGTGGTTGCCATAGAGTTCATCTTGGATAGTCACCTGATTTTCCGCCGACAGGTCAAGAGTTTGGAAATGGCCGACCTTTATTAATGGAGACATTGCGAATGCACTTAGCTCATCAATACCGGATGACGACAAGGTAGTTGTATTTGGGAAGTTGACTACCAATAGCGACTAATATGCAGGCAACGCTAAGCGGTGCCAAGACATACTACGCTAATAGAGTCAGGGATATTCCATAAGAAGTAGCACCGCACGTCCCACGCTTCACGCCCCACATGCCCAATATGCAATGGGTAGGTAGCTTGGGGGTATTATTTAGGTATCTACCGCAGCGGCAGTAGGTGGGTGCCAAAAATGGTTGTTGTACGCAAAATCATTTTAGCCATAACTACGATTCAGTTGGAGGGTAACGTTTTTATCACGCAAATGATTCCCGTCAGCCCAATGGTTTTTAGTATGCAGGGCTCTGATTGGTTGATTTATTTAAGAAGTGGGTAAAAGATACCTAGGTACTTTGAAAACGGTTAAAATTTTAAAAAGGGTGGGCTTCGAACCTACACCCTTGCGCAATGCAAGCAGTCGCGCTTTGCAATTGAGCTAAGGTAGTCTCTAGTGGGGTGGCCAGCCCCACTAGTGACTAAAAGAGTGGGTTTTCAAAACTCTATATAAGGTTTGAAGGAATTTGGCCAATAAAATCGTCTCCTAGCCCAAAAACGGGGAATCATTCCCCTGGCAAAAACCATTTCCCTGGGGACAATCGTTTTACAGTAAAAATACCATTTTGAGCACATACCTTTTGCCGCTACGGTATCCATGTTTGAGTTACATACATACACCAATCCCTTTCATGCCCTGGAAAAGCGCACTAACTTTATTTCAAGGGATCCATGATATTGCAATTGAGTTTCTTGAAAGCCTCGGAAGCGTCTACGAAAAACGATCCCACACTCGTATTACGTAAAAAGACAATCGACTCTAAATCCCATCGTGTGGTCAAGCAAACATAGACTCGACGGACCATCCAAGTTCCCCGACCGCTCTCATAGTAGAACTCGGAATAGGGTCGGAATATCACCTGTGGCTAGCATGGTGAGACCTACGTGCATACGCTTAGCATACCTAGAGGCGATATGCCGCTGACAGCTGAATGTAAGTGGCTCGCATCTATTCATCCCAGCCCAGCAATGACATCACCTGCAGCTCAAAGCATCTCAACAATATCCACTGTACTCCACCTCACCCCATATCTAACTAGCAGGAAACCTTCTTACCTTGGATATATAAAGAGTCAGGTACTCTGGGGAACGCTATTCTGTTTTGTAACTTTAGTGTTTCCTACCCCTCTCCGTCGCATACCGAAGACTTTAGTCCAAAGTCTCTCTCTATTAGACACCCACCTAACCAGGAGACCAAGTCGTTTAAACCGCAATCATGCCTCAACAAGTACCAACGGCAAGCAAGCTACTAGACCTCTTCAGCCTTAAGGGCAAGGTTATCGTCATCACTGGCGCCTCCGGTCCCCGAGGGATGGGCATCGAAGCTGCCCGGGGTTGCGCTGAGATGGGAGCTGACATTGCCATCACATACCTGACGCGCAAAGAGGGGGCCGAGCAAAACGTTGCGGGATTAATTAAAGATTACGGCGTAAAGGTCAAGGCTTACAGCTGCGACATAAGCGACTACAACGACTGCGAGAAGCTCGTCAGCGACGTGTTGAAAGACTTCGGCCACATCGACGGGTTCATCGCCAACGCCGGCGCGACAGCAGACGGCGGCGTCATCGAATCTACTAAGGAGGCTTGGGACAAGGTCGTCGGAATCGACCTGAACGGCACGGCCTACTGCGCCAAGGCCGTTGGTCCCCACTTCAAGAAGCAGGGCCACGGCTCTTTCGTCATCACCTCCTCGATGTCCGGTCACGTGGCCAACTTCCCCCAGGAGCAGACTTCTTACAACGTCGCGAAGGCCGGCTGCGTTCACATGGCGAAGTCTCTTGCCAACGAGTGGCGCGACTTCGCGCGCGTTAATTCCATCTCCCCCGGATACATCTCCACCGGCTTGTCCGATTTCATCGAGCCGAAGACCCAGCAGCTGTGGTATTCCATGGTCCCCATGGGCCGACCGGGCGAGGCTAAGGAGCTGAAGGCCGCCTATGTGTACCTCATCAGCGACGCTAGCACGTATACTACCGGCGCCGATATAGTGATTGATGGAGGATACACTTGCCGATAAATGTGGGGGAAGGCGTGGTTTTATCGCATAGACACCTAGATGACACCTAGATCTACACTGCATCTTTGAGATAGATTAGAGCATACTAGATCATTGCTTTGGAGTCAGAAAGCAGTATGCACCAGGTACTAAATATGTGCCTGGACAATATCACATTCTTGGTTAGGTATTGTCACATTTGTTGTTTTCTAGTGCTTTCCATTGATTTATACTGGATTCGAATTCCACTTATATACGACGATATGCCTTTGTCGAACAATCTTGCGGTCTAGCAGTTGCTAGGTTGTTTGCCCATTACTCAGGTTTGGAACCTGCATGCTTAGGGTGTTGTCAGGCAATCCCGCCGCAAAATGAAAATCAATCATAATAGGCCATATGTCCATTGACTACCTTAGGTATTAACAGCCATAAACAATGTTGATTTCCGAAAACTTGTATCCTTACGGCTACGTCTACTAATATAAATTTCCAGCGTCCTTCGCAATCCACGCAGATCCTTAAGTCTTGAGATTTACATTGACAGCATACACCTAAGCCCTGATCATGGATAATCTAGGATCGATCGGCCAATTCGAGTGTCATAATCACGACGATAAGATTTGTATATCCCTCCGGCTTAACGACCCGTGCACCTATTATGAACAAAGCCTTGCTATTTCCTTCCTTCGAACCATCCGCGTCCCTGACAACGACGAAGAATATGCACTCCCACCGTATCAAGGTCGATTTCCACTCTTGAATGTTCGTGACTACGCTCATCGACTACCCCCAGAGATGGCGGCCAAGGGTGGCGTCTTCATGCCTATGTACCAAAAAGAAGCTATGTAGATCCGCTTCCATGCTTGGTCACCATTCATGATCAAAATCTACGCTGGAGGGGTCAATGTTGTCTCGGGTGAGCATAGCGCAGAAGACGCTCAGACTGTATCTCGACGGCTGAAGCGTATCGAGGAAGGGAAAAGTATCCAGGACTATGTCATTGCGCCTGGACAGCACTGGCTTGACGGCATAGCCATCTCACCCGGTATCGTGAGGTAATTTGTCGCTATGCCGATGGGCCAGGGCTATAGCGTGGAGGCCCAGCTCACCGGAAAAGAAGTCGTTGGCGGTCTCCAGTTCGAGATAACTCCTACGATACCCCAGGAGAGTCCACCCCCTCCTCCCCTTCCTGCTCTAATTCCCCAGGAGACAATATTGCCTACGCCACCGAGTGGCTTCTCTATCAAGATCCACCAAATGACTGGAAGGATCTTTTATTTTGCCTGTTCGCCGTCAGATACCATTGGGAGCATCAAAAAAGGTATTGAGGACCAACAAGGGATTAATGCTGATACTCAAAAGCTTTTCTATGCTCCAACTTCAACAACACTTGAGAATGGTTAGTATTCTACCTATATAATCACCGCGAAGTGCTCAATTAAATTCCCGGTAGGTAGATAAAACGTTGGCTTATTACGGCATACCTAATGTAAGTCTTACGTCCTTAATGCCATTCTAACATATGGGCTGTCCGAAGAAGCAAAATTAGAACAAGGTATCGCAATCCGAAGTTAACATCAACTACAGTAGAGATGTGACATATATCTCTGCATAATGCTCCGGGGAGGTTGGCTTCCATCTATGGAGATTGCAGTAGGTGGAAAAATCGAGCAAAATATCGTAGAAGACGACACGGATCCGACCCGGTGGATGAAAGATCAAACGATAACGGTTCCGGTCCAGATCCTCAACAGCACCGCCTACCGCCGAGTTACAGGCGAGGACCCACCGCCCTCGCCCATCGATGCATCCACATACGCAGAGGCGGGACTTCCATTCTTCGAGCTGTGGGAGGAGCCTAGCAGCGTTGCCGGCGACTTCGAAGGAGTCAAGAGCGTCAACCAGATAGAGCAAGACCGAGGCCTTGCACAGGGGAGCGAGGCACCTGTTCATCCGCGGATCGTCGAGCTGAATAACCGTAGCGACATCACAATTCCTAATCGACATGCAATGTTGATCGACGATCCGGATGGTCTGATGAATCCGGCTGGCCCTCTTCGCAAATTCCGCACTGTTGCTGATATGATGCGCGACTTGGAAATTTAGGTCTGATCTGATCTAATATGGTCTAGGAAGGGTTGTATTCTTGCAATCGGGGAGAACGTAGCATCTGGATAGCGGATTGATTAAATGACTCAACTGTGGTCCGTGTATCTAGCTGTATACAGGAGGAATCAACTGAATATACCATGATGAGTGCCTAAGCCATCTTAGATACAAGGGGTGAATACTGAGGTCTACATCGTAAAATAACGAAGTCGTACTACAAACGCGTGAGTTCCGTAATGATATTCCATTATGAATCGAGCCCCACTCTACCGACAAGAGCATGCATTTCCCTTCCGAGAGTGTAATATCCCAAGTAAGCTAACATCTACCTACCTAAGTAAAGTAGCTAAATAAACCGTCGAGATGCTTCAGTGGCCATACTTAACCTTAAACACCTATTCTTAGAATCTGAGTTTTGTTTTCAACCGATTCTAAGCCCATCTCGTCAATTATAAGCTTCGAAGGTTATAAGGAAACCCCCACTCTTGGTATTTTTATCTTATCTCTCTAGCGGGGTCTTGGTCCCTGGCTCTAGATCGTGGGCCAAGATTCAATGCGTTTTCCCTCCAGCTCACCAATCCCATCGTCTCGACCCGCCTAGCCGGGCGTTGTCAGTCATCGCCATTTGGTGCTGTTTGCCCGCTTAATAATTCTTCACCATGGACTGTCAGCTTCGGAATTTCCTAGAAGAGGTAGTTCAGCTATAGTTATAATGCGGATCGATTGCCGGGATTGTGATATGGTTATCAGGAACGCAATGGTGGTGGCGTAAACTATTGAGACTCAAAAGCCCTGGAGGTCTTAATAATTGGCTTCAACTTTTTCTCCCCTTCTTGTCGTTCATTTACACCATTTTCTAGCGAGCCACGAAGTGCCTACGTCCGAAATTCTTCAGTAAAGAAATTCAAACCAGCTACTGTATGCCACGAAAGAAATCTCTTATCACAGTAACTCAATGTGGTGGGCTAGGTAGACTGACGTAAGGCTGGTCTAGCTATCAATAGGTAGTAGCGCGGGTAACGAATCTGGATCTCGGTGGAGCCGGAAGTATTTTCTGATTCGGGTCGCCACCCCATCCGATATTTATATTGTCTGTCTCAGATCCGACACAGATCTAGAGTTTTCCGGTCTCCTCCCTTCCGACTCGGGCTTGTCTCGTCTTTCATTGGGAGTCCACGGTTCTTTTGAAGCTTCAGTTTTGTTACATGATGGCAACCGATACGCCGAATATGTCCGAGACGAAGATACCAGTGCAGGATGCCGGTGCGGAGGTCGCTGCGGAGATCGCTACGGACCCGACGTACGGAGTGGATGAGAAGAAACTCCTGCGCAAGCTCGACTTGCATATCATTCCTCTTGTGATGCTACTTTGTCAGTTACCAGATGCTTTTTGGAATTCCCGATGACTCCTGTGACTTTAATTCTCAAATTTGTTGGTGTAATGATGAATAAGCCTACTAACAGCAAGCAATAGATACTTTTAGTTTCCTGGATCGGTATACGCTTCATTGCCTTTTCAAATAACGAACCTCTTGTTAACATTTCCTATAGGGTGAACATTGGCAATGCGCGTCTCTATAGTATGGAGGAAGACCTCGGATTAGTAGGGAACCAGTTCCAAGTAGCTGTCTCTATTTTCTACGTCACGTGTTAGTCATCCTTTTTCGAATAATGACTATAGTATCCGATGCTATGTCGTAGATCAGCTTTCATCCGACGGACACTGACCTCGAGTTCATAGACTTGTTGTTCGAGGTCCCTTCAAACTTGGTGCTTAAGCCCTTGACTCCCTCGCGATACATCGCCTCCGTCGCGGTTGGCTGGGGCATCATAGCTACGTGCACAGGCTTCGTCCACAACTACGGCGCACTCATTGCTATACGACTGATTCTAGGGGTCGTCGAAGCCGGACTCTTTCCGGGACTTAACGTCTACCTTACCTTCTTTTACACGAAGCGGGAACTTGCCTTGCGAGTCGGCTACCTCTTCGTCAGTGCGGCCATCTCCGGTGCTTTGGGCGGACTATTGGCTTATGGCATTGGTCAAATGGCAGGCGTTGCCGGATACAGCGGTTGGAGATGGATTTTTATAATCGAGGGTCTTCCTAGTATTGTGATAGGCGTTGCTGCTTTCTTTCTCCTCCCCAACGATATCGATCATGCGTATTTCTTGACTCCCGAGGAGAAGAAGTTCGCCGAAGCGAGACATCTGCGCCACTATGGAGTCACAGAAAGCGCGCAAAAGTTTAGCAAGAATGACATGATGGCCGCGTTTAAGGACTGGAAGATCTGGCTGTTTTGTCTCGGCCAATTTGGTGTCGATACTATGCTATATGGTGAGTTTCAAGCTTCATACCTGGAATTACGGAACTGCAGTCGTTGACTTGATCTATTAGGGTACTCGACATTTTTGCCAACAATTATTCGCGGTCTTGGGGAGTGGTCGACAGCGCAGATCCAGCTTCTCACTATTCCGTGTTACTTCGTTGGGGCTATGACCTATATGGGAATTGCATTCCTATCGGACCGTATGCAGATGCGTGGCATTTTTTGTGTTATCTTTGGCGTCATCAGCGTGGTTGGGTATGGCGTTCTGCTCTCAGATTCATCCGCAGGCGTACATTACTTTGGGTAAGACGATATTGAGATTCACTCTGTAGGCAAGGCTAACATTCCAAAGTTGCTTCCTCGTCGCTACGGGACTCTACGTTATTGTTGGCCTGCCATTGGCTTGGGTTAGTTCCAGAGATTCTTGCACAGGGCGAAAATGCTGACTGATAGAATCCAGTTACCGAATAACACACCACGGTACGGCAAGCGTACGACGGGTAACGGCATGCAACTCACAACTGGAAATACAGCAGGAATTATGTCATCATTTATCTAGTGAGTTTAAAATTATTGGAACCTGAAAATCGGTAGTAGAATGACTAAACTAACCATCCATTAGTCCTAGCACGGCTGGCCCGCGTTATATCACAGGGAATGCTGTTTCCCTGTCTCTTGTGGGAATGGCCACCTGCTTGTTCGGTTTCTTGTGGTTCTGGTTTGCCCGGGAAAATAGAAAACGGGAGGAGGGACCCCTTAAATCTATTCACGAGGGCTTATCGGAAGAAGAACTCGCTGAGCTTGGAGATGAAAGTCCGAGATTTAAGTATACTATCTGAGATATCTAAGAAGGATACCATTAGGATATTCTGAAGGTCATTAATCGATACCCCGATAGAACTAGCGATGACGTTAATTAATAGACCTTGGGATGCTTCCTCTTGCCAAGTAAAATGGATAAGCTTAGAGTTTCTAGCGATGTACCTATCTATATCTGTTTTTAAAAAGCTGCTGACAAGACGTCTCGATAGAGAG
The DNA here is from genome assembly GCF_022578515.1 of Annulohypoxylon truncatum. NCBI lineage: Eukaryota > Fungi > Ascomycota > Sordariomycetes > Xylariales > Hypoxylaceae > Annulohypoxylon > Annulohypoxylon truncatum. The sequence goes on from NW_025953812.1 coordinate 93,335, forward strand.
AGAAAGTTACCCCATGACGCTTGGACCATAATATAGCTAAGCTTAAAACAAACTAACTGTATTAGGTAATTTCCCAGGCAGCTTTGTGCTCCCCCCACTTTTCGCGATTGGAAGGCGCGTTTGCATGTTAATTGAATTTAGGGCGCGTCAGTTTCGCATCTATCGTGACATCACTCCACTTAAACTTCTACCTTTTCCATCTTTTTAGCGATCGACGAAACTCCCCCTTACTCCCATCTTCTCCGTACCTAATTTCACAAAGGTTTACACAGGGAGACGGCGGAAAGAAACAATCATGGGTATTAAGAACCTTTTCTCAATCATCAAAGAGGAGGCTCCGGCCGCCATCAAGGAGGGTGAGATCAAAAATCAGTTCGGTCGCAAAGTCGCCATTGTGAGTGTATCTTAACCATAAATGTACCTGATTAACTTGCTAACGTTCTGACACTAGGATGCGTACGTACAACGCTATTTTCAGGCAATCTAAAGGACAAAGACTAATTCACGAGCAGTTCTATGAGCATTTACAGTTTCTTGATCGCAGTCCGATCTGATGGCCAGCAACTGACGAACGAGTCTGGTGACACGACATCTCACCTGATGGGAATGTTCTACCGCACTTTACGAATAGTCGATAATGGCATCAAGCCCCTCTACGTGTTCGATGGTGCACCGCCCAAGTTGAAGTCGGGTGAATTAGCTCGTCGTTTCCAGCGAAAGGCAGAGGCGAAGGAGGGACTCGAAGAAGCTAAGGAGACAGGAACAGCTGAAGATGTCGAGAAGTTCTCTCGCCGAACTGTTCGAGTCACGAAAGAACACAACGCCGAATGCCAGCAATTGTTGAAGTTAATGGGCATACCCTACATCATTGCCCCAACCGAAGCTGAAGCACAATGCGCCACTCTTGCGAGAGCCGGAAAGGTCTACGCAGCGGCTAGTGAGGATATGGACACCCTGTGCTTTGACAGTCCAGTCTTGTTACGCCACTTGACCTTTAGCGAGCAGAGAAAGGAGCCTATTCAAGAAATCCACGTGGATAAGGTCCTTGAGGGATTGAACATGGATCGTAAGCAGGTTAGACAAACTGATTCCACTGATTATTAGGTAGAAACTAACTGAGATAGTTCGTTGATCTCTGCATCTTGCTCGGCTGCGATTACCTCGACCCCATCCCCAAGATCGGGCCTACCACTGCTCTGAAGCTGATTCGCCAACATGGTACACTTGAGAAGGTGGTCGAATACATCAAGAGTGACTCCAAGTATACACTACCCGAGGACTGGCCTTTCGAGGATGCCCGAGCCTTGTTCTTCGAACCGGACGTTCGCCAGGCGGACGACCCGCTGTGCGATTTCAAGTGGGAGAAGCCAGATATCGAGGGACTCGTCAAGTTCCTGGCAGTTGACAAGGGCTTCAACGAGGACAGAGTCCGTGCTGGTGGCGCAAGATTAGAGAAAGCCACCAAGAGCTCCCAACAGGCTCGATTGGAAGGATTCTTCAAGGTTATTCCGAAGACGGACGAGGAGAAGGCCGTGCATAAGCGAAAGCTGGATGAGCAGAATGAGGCCAAGAGAAAGAAGTTGAAGGAAGACAAGAAGGAGAAGGCCAAGGCCAAGGCGAAGCCTCGTGGAACAGCATAATGGACGCTCGTCCTTGAAGTATGGTAAATAATGAGTTCATTAAGGGGTCGGACTACGAAACTCGGATTGCTGTCTGAGATGGGTTTACTTACAACTGGCGTTGCTGGCTTTGCATCGAAAATCGGAGTTTATGGCAATGAGATGACAAGAAGCCGCGGATACCAAACAGGTATGAAATACTGGTGCTTCTAGATGGATGCCACGAATACTGGGCTTAGACTACGGCTCTCAATCGATGTGCGTTACTTTCTAAAATATGGTTGAGAAGCTATTGAATTCCTCATACTCCATCAGCCTTAAGTAGACAGTTGAGGATGATCAACGTACAGCTTCTGAAAAGGTTGTTAATCATGAAAATCGTGTTCAAATTTGATATGCTACGTCTTCACCGTTGAGAAAAGAGGATAGGTCTATTTCCCCTCGTCATATAATACTAATTACTGCCTCTCATCAATCACAATTACATTCACTCTGTTCTAATACCTGGGGAGAAAATAGATGAATGGTGTCAATGTTGGAATTCAACTTCGGCTCGTATTACTATTCTCGCGCTAGTATACGTATTGTAAAAGGGGCTCTAAGCACAACGCCCGCTCGTACCTAACTTTGGAGGCTACCTAGGTATTGTAGGTTTCTCGAAACAGATTCGAAACGAAGAGATGCGTTAGAATGGTTTATGGTGATTAGCGGTGGGCTAGTGTTTGTAAGACTATATACGACGTCTATCTGACATCATACATACGCGAGTATTGAACTTAATTGTTGGCAGCTTAGATTAAGTATTTTCATCGCCGATGGTCATCGCGAGGAACTACTAGGACAGTACCAATCAGTAGTTAATTACATCTTCCTAGGACATGTAGCTCACAAGCCTTTGTAGTCCGTTTTATTAAATTACTAGTACCCCAAGCACAGCCCAAAACATCGATAGCACTGGAAATTCTAGGGGATTCGGTAGGCTACACGAACAAAAATGCCCAACGACCAAGCGATCCCTAATACCGGGACCAGATCAACCCTCGTTCCGTCCGTCAAAACCTTCCTAGACGAGCACCCGAACCTGCACCTCGGCGGCAAGGACTTCCACGCGGAACGGCGCGACCACCTCGAGATCTTCGGCTTCCACAACCTTCCCAAGCAAGCACAAGCACCTATCGGCCACGTGCACTTCGACGGCGTGCGCGGGCGGCACGGGACCATCCCCGTGCGCCTGTTCTACCCGCGCAGCTACGACAACAGCACCGGTGCGAGCAAAAAGAAGTTCCCGGCGCTGATTTATTTCCACGGCGGCGGGTACACCGTCGGCAGCGTCGACGAGTTCGAAAACGGCCTGCGCCTGCTCGCCGAAGCCGCGGAGATCATCACGATCGGCGTCGAGTACCGACTTGCGCCGGAATGGCCGTTCCCGACCCAACTCGACGAGTACGAGGACGTGCTCTCCTGGACGCGGTCCCCGTCCGGCGCACGTCTCGGCATCGACCCCGAGCGCGTCCTCGGCGGAGGCGATTCGGCAGGCGGTAATATGACAGCGGGGCTCTCCCTGCGCCTCAAAGACGAAGGAAAACAGCCGTTACAAGGACAGGTGCTGCTCTATCCCGAGGCCAGACTGCCCTTCGACACGCCCGCCGCCAGCGAGAATAACTCCGGGTACTACCTCGAGTGCAACGGCATCTTCAGCTTCGCGGACCACTACCTCCCCCGCGCGCCGTACAAGTCCGGGTCCGACACCGCCGATATGGGGTACACGTACTACCCGCCCGCGCACCGCTACGTGTCGCCCGGGATGCAGGCGCCCGAGAAGCTGGAGGGGCTGCCGCCGGCGGCGGTGTTCACGTGCGGCTTCGATCCGCTGCGCGACGTGGGCGTCGAGTTCGCGGGGAAGCTGCGGAAGGCTGGGAATAGGGTCGCTTGGATGCATTACCCCGGGCTCACGCACGGCTTCCTCCAGATGGCGCCGTGGAGCGGGGATGCGGCGAGGGCGGTGCAGGATGTGGGGAGGTTGGTTGGGGAGATGAGTGGCAGGACGGAGGTTTTGAATTGACTTCCCTTTGTAGGACCTAGTGGGTATAGCGGCGCCTGGAAAGTAGGGTAGGGTGTTGTGGAAGCATCTGTAATAGTGTATGACGAGCCCGTACTATCACCCTGTTGGTCTGCAGTAGCTCTCAACAAATCTCGATAGATCTCAGAAGAAATATTGGTTGGACTAGCCACAATTCTCAAATGTAGCGGAACATGTTCTACAGCATCTACGATCAGCGAACCCGAATACGGACTTAATAACGCTTTGGGAGGATACTCACTTCCCTCACGCTTCGCTTCATGGCCACCGGCTGTCCGTTCTCGTACTCTACCCCGGCCTCGCCGCCATCGCCAGAAAGACCCGACATCTTCCGCTGCAGTTCGGCGTCTAGCTCTGCCGTAGTTTTCTTCTTTGATTTCTTCATAGCAGACGATTTTTCGTCATTCTTCGCAGAAGCTTGATCCTTGTTTACGAACTTTTCTTGTTGGGCATGGGCCTGTGAGCCAATGCACCGGTGGTGACTGAGACTGATGATACGAGGTTTTAGGAGTGGGGAACTCCCGGACCTGTATAGAGTCGAGAATTGCATGCGTCGCATTTTGTGAATTCGATGAAGCTTAATACGATTAGTCTACAGAATTATGTTGTCGTGGGACCGAAGAAGGACGTACGATTAAGAGGAGGTATGTGCTTGCCTATGACGACACGATGATATGCATTTATGCGTGATATCTGAAGGGCTCCCCAGTTTTATTCTGTTACTAATACACCTTTAACCCTATAAAGCTGCATAAATGTATATTATCACCTTTTCATGAATACAGCCACCCCCTTTTTTTTCTTCGAAATCTGTTCCCCCCTTGACCGATCAATCGAATTATTCAATTTCCACAACAAATCTCACCTTCATTTATTGGCTCTTCGAATTCATCCTAATATTGATCGGGCAACTCTTTTGTCATTTTGTAGGCTGAATCTGCGTTGATATCCTTTTCTCTCTGGATCCTTTCCTAGAGGAAGTCTTTGCTCTTCGCGTGAAGGTAGACGAACATCCGCCTCCTTGGGCCACAATCCTACATTGGTGTACTCACCTACAGGTAATACCCATTTGGACCGGGCAAGCTTGTTATGCCGCGGTGATCATTCACAGTATATCACGACTACCTCTATAAACACATCATGAAGTACAGACAAGTAGGGGGCCAGAAAGGTTCACCATTAGGGAAAAAGGAAATGCTATCATTACTCGAGATCAGTGACCTCGGATGCCATGCGCCAAGTATATGCAGGCACGTCTTCCTGTCCTCCAATATGTACAAGTCTGAGAACGAGATGGAAAGTACTACCCCCTATTCACTCCTCCGTAAAAACCAAGAGAGAAAATGACCGTCAGTATCAGAAAATTCAGAGAGAATGTAATAGCCAGAGATCGTGTAATGGCCATTCCCAGCGAATGTAGAGTGTCCTCGGTCGACACCCACAACCATGGGGTTACGTGAACCCATTGCCAATGGTTGTGGGCCTTGGTCACCCAGCCATCGACAATGGCAGCCGATCTTAGAGATGGGCCACTAGCCTCACGCCAGCACCCGGGTTATGGGCGATGGTCCCGGATGCGGCGGACCAGTGATGTGAATGCGTAGTTGCACCCATCTCTAGTCCCGGGCACACGGGTCGACGCCGAAGTGCACGGAGACCTGGCTCCAGACGCGGCGGTCCTCGTCGCTCATGTTGTAGCGCAGCTTCTCGCGGTTGATGGCCTGGCGCGCGCTCTCGGCCTGGCAGCGGTAGCTGCCGAAGCGCCACTCCTGGCGCGTGCGCGCGCCGTGCTGGCCCAGCGTCAGCACCCCCTCCAGCTCGTACTTGAACTTGCTCTGGAAGAACTGGCCCAGGTACCGTTCGTTCACCACGCTGCTCGGCCCCTCGATGTGCAGCACCCGGCACTGCGGGCCCGCTGGCCGCGGCGCCGACTTGATGCGGTTCATCCTCAGCCGCGGCACGTACCCGCCGACCGAGAACTCGCCCGCTTGCGACTTGGCCATCAGCTTGTCGAGCCCGGCGCGGTCGAAGAATACCAGCTTGGACGCGGCCGTCGAGTGCTGAGCACCGCTAGCCCCCCCGCCGCGGACGTAGTCGTCCTTGGCGTAGACCGGCGGGTTGATGACGGCGGCGTAGATCTTGCCGCAGCCCCGGATGGTGCCCAGTAGCAGCTGGTGTGTGCAGTCGGGGGGAAGGTTAGTCAACCAGAGGGAGGTTGACGACTCCTCCGGGATGTTGGCCGACTGGTTGGACTCTAGGAAGATGTTGCCTCCGTAATTGGCCGAGATGCCAGTAACCTCGAGCTGGCGCGACCAGACGGAGGGATGTAAGATGCTTCTAGTGTACCATGTAGGCCAGCGGCCCATCGGGACGTAGCTATCGTCCGATTGACGGTCGTGCTGAGTGGCCGCGGAAGGTCTGGGTTGGGCTCCGGTGAGCCACGGGAGGCGCGGGAAGACCCGGTCGAATCGGGGGTAGACGTTCTGAGGGACCTGGTTGCCTCCAGAGCCAGCGAGCCGGCCACCAACCATGTTGAACATGATTGGCGGGGTCACATTCCTGGGGCTGGCTAGTAGGGCTTGGTCCTCGATGGTGTTACTTGTCTCATCCGATCGGACCGAACGTGCGGTCGGCCAGCGACCGCTCCCATCCACCTTGGATTGATGGTGGGTGAGGCGTAGCGGGAACGGGATAACGCCCGGATCGTATTCGGGAACGGGAGGCGTTCCATTGACGCTCGGTACGCTTCGAGCTTCTGGCCCACCACGGTTGGACGGAGCCGGCGTAAGCTGTCCTCCGCGGAACGACATTGTTGGTCGAAGTATCGACCGGGAAGCTGAAAGAGAAGCGGGTAGTAGAAGCAACAACTGGTGAACGAGTAAACGTTAGCAAACATTTGCAAAAATTGTTCGTCTTGATTGACGGTGGAAAATATTCATACTACTAGTATGTGGTCGGCGACGAGACTCGTCGCGTATGAGGTTGTGAGGTGTTGTGTGAATATTACCAGTGGACGTGAAAGGGAAAAAAAGAGTACGGTTATTAAAATATAACCAAGGTCGTCTGGTTTGTGATGGGTAGATGTGATGATGATGAAGAGAACGGCGAATCTGAAGGGTTGGATGATAGAAGAGAGGGTGATGAGGACGGTGGATGTTGGATGTCAAGACGAAGTTGGCTTCAATGAGGAAGACACCACGAGTTGGAAGGTTAAGGAGGATTGTAGATGTTGGAAAGAAATACCTGACGGATGAAATAAATTCACTTACCTTCTATTGTGTGGTACTTGTAAGTACTTGACTTTCACAAGGTTGTGAGAAACGAGTTGTTGATCGTCCTCAATGTAGGAGAAGTTGTTGTGTAGGAACAAGTTTAAGTTGAGAAAAGAAGGAAAGACGAGGGAGGATTTTAATAAGGTCTGCCAGATTTTGTACTTTCAGAATACCTACCGATTATATTCCTAAGGGTACGGTGCTGCGGGTCAGTGCTGTCAACTGTCAAGTGCCTCCTGCTGAGGGCATTCGAGGTCGGACGGACAATATGTGGGTCGTGCTTCTTACTCGGGCGATGACTGAGGTTGAAATCGGGAGCAGGTGGTAACTGCCACAACGGTTGTAGTATTCCACACACCGTTCTGAGCCTTAGGGTCATTTTAGAGAAATGTATCTTAGAATAATGGTATTTTTATATATATAGGTAACCAAGGTAGATGCCTAACCAGCATAATGAAGTATTCTGCGACCTGCTTAGTCGCAACTAGACGAAGCCAACAGTCTCTTTCAAATACAAAGATACTTTGGTGCCAGTTATTTGTACATAGGTTACCTTGGGCATAGCATATAACTGTCCATTACAGCTGACGGGCTTCTCATACTCCTCTTGATACTTAGCATTTATGATGAACCTCAATCTACAGCGTTTTAGTCATAGTAGACACTGCTATTATTCACACACAATCAGCATAAGTTGTCAATACGGTGGAAATAGGGCTCGTCTTGCAGTATGAATATGACGGTAATGGCTGTAGTAATCGTGACAGCTGCCAAGTCGTGCGAAATCCTAGGTACATAGTTCCTACGGGCAACCAAAAAATGCCCTTTGATCATCTTCGTAATCAGATAATGCTTATATAATACGATACATAGCATTAAGGTAATAATTACTGGCATTTTGTCTGTGAGAGTATTATTATAGTCCGCACGTCTAAACACAGCCTCACAGTACAGATATCTCCCTAGAGTAAAATGCTTGGTATATAATAAACAGGAATAAGCTGACTCCTATAATGACTCATGGGCTATCAAATGCAGGTAACCTATGGTTTTTAACTATTAAATTTCAAGCCAAACAGAATGATAGAATATCTAATCATGACCCCAGCACCAAAGCGTAGCATTTGAGCCGCCATTTGACAAGGTAGTACACATAGGCAGTCATATAGGCCAGCAAATCAACAGCAAGGCTCGAACTTTTCGGACACCTAGGTTTTAAGGTGGTAGCATAGGTAAGGGGTGGATGTGGGAAGAGGTGAAGTTGAAAGAGGCTTTTCAGAATTGTGGAACGGGGAAGGGGAAGTGGAGAATGTAACATCACCAACTTTGCTATCGTCATCGTCGAGCATAGATAGATAGAAAGATGCCTACCTAGGCTAATTAACGATACTTCAAATGCGCCTAATAAAACGGCGTATTGTTTCCTGCAGTCAGGGCTGGTTTTTTCCTATGTCCCTAAGGTAATTGTCAAGAGGCTACATACCAAGGTATGTATGCCTAACATCACATCCGCCTAGATTAATCGGTCGATCATCACTTTACACAACAATAAAAACAACCACATTAAACAGAGAATTTACTTGTTGAAGTCCTTCAATTGATAGGCTATGAATAATTTGTAAGGTACGTAGTAATCCAAAGTCTTCAATGTTGATGCAAACCCCTGAAGGCGCCGACCGCATATCCAATTCAATGCGCCCAAGTACGTACACCAATCAAAACCACATCTTACTTATGTACATTATCGTACTCATCCTCGTTTTCACTGTTTTCTTTCTCTCCCTCACTATACTTACAGTTTCATACCAGAGATCTTAGCCACCCTCATGCTCTGCCTCATACTCAAGTCGAGCATGATCTCCTCACTACCACCGGGGATAGCGTAGGCGCGAACATCACGGTAGAGGCGCTCAACCTTAGCACCCTGGCCACCACGCGAGTAACTTAGACCGCCGAAGATTTGACTTGCCTCACGGGCGCAAAATTCGAATGTAAGCGTGCTCTGGGCCTTGAGACCAGCAATAGGTCCGCCAAGCCGGAGCATGGCCTCAGTCTCGCCCATCTTTTGGCACTGATAAATCAGGTTCTCGAGCCAGCTGTACGAGGCCTCGATCTGCCGCGCCATGTGCGCTAGCTTCATTCGAATAACCGGGTGCTCGATCAGCTTCTTGCCGAAGGTGCGTCGCTTGTTCGCGTACTTGACTGATTCCTCATAGCATACGCGCGAGAAACGCAGGCACTGGATGATGATACCAATACGTTCGTGGTTGAAGTTGGTCATGATGACTATTAAGAGTTAGTTACTAGAATCATGTGCTGACGAAAGGTTCGCTATGTATCTTACCCTTGAAGCCCTGATTCTCCTTACCCAAGAGATTCTCGACTGGTACCTTCACGTCTTCGAAGGTGATGTATGTGGTACCGGACGACCACACACCTTGGCAGTCCATTCGCCTCGTGCTAACGCCACCGAAGTCGCGCTCAATCAGGAGTAATGAGATACCGTTCATTCCCTCACCACCTGTTCGTACAGCGGTAGTGAAGTAATCGCACCAGATACCGTTTGTGATCCACTTCTTTTCGCCGTTGACGATGTAATGCTTGCCGTCTTCACTGAGCTTAGCCTCGCAAGTTAGGTTGGCGACGTCGCTTCCAGCGTCGGGCTCTGTAATCGCCAAGCAAATTCGCTTCTCTCCGGACAAGATACCAGGCAAGATTCGATCCTTCAGAGACTTCTTGCCGAACTTGACTAGTGGAGGACCGCCAATACCGAAGCCACCGATCATGTTCCAGACGAAACCGCCGGATCCGACACGTGATAACTCATCGGTAATAGTCAATTCATGGAAAAGATCCCATTTCTCTGGCGGTACCGACTTGACGGTGTTCTTAGTGTATTCTACTGGGTAATGCACACCCAACAGGCCCGCGAGGTACCCGCGGCGACCGGCCTCGAGGAAAATCTCGCGCGGTACCTCCTTCTTCTCGTCCCATTCGGTGACGTTGGGTTCGATTGCGCTTTCGACCCACTCCCGGACTTCTTTTCGGAGGGCGGCATGGGATTCGTTGACGTACGGAGAGTGGAACTAAACTCGAAAGATTAGCCGAGGCAATTGGTGATAAGCATGACAATAATCATGCAGTGGGAATAAGCAACGAAGCTCGGGAAAGACATACACCCTGGTACCAGCTGGGGTCTGCGAATGGAATCAGATCACCGAAAGGTTCCAGCGCTTCAGCCTCCTCTTGTGCAGTTGCAGGAACCACGGCCTTTTGGATCTCCTTAGCCGGCGCAGCTACTGCTGGAGCCGGGGCCGGAGCTGGCTCTGGTGCCGGTTCGGCCTTGGGCTTGGTATCTAACGAGCCGACTTGGAGCGACGCCTTGTACTTCTTTAGAATACTATCGTTGTGGTATTTCCAAAATTGCTTGGACGCATCCTTTCCGGCAACTCGGGTCAGGATCTTCTTTCCACCTGCAATTGAAACGTCTGTTAACAATCTGATCTTTCAAGTTCATTGGACTTAGACACGTGTAGTGCGCATGGCTTTCGAACATCCCGAAAGTTAAATTGCGCGGGTGTGAATCGGATTGAATGGGTTGAATGTCGACGTACCAGGGTGTTCATCTTGGAACTTGGTCAGATCGTAGACATCGTCATCGACAATGATCCACAACGAATCGCCCTTGTTATGCGATGCGACATCGCTTTTGGAGAAGGTCTTAGACATGGTAACAGAATGATCGGCTATTTATACAGATTTCAATTGGAATTGTAATTATACAAGTTGTGTGATATGGTATAGTATAGTTAAAATTGAGTTGAAGAAAAGGAAAACGTCAAAAGCTTGAAGAGTTCAAAGTTAAGGTTGGTGCGGTGCCATTCTACAGCTTTAAAAGCTCGGCCGTTGCGGCTTCTGGCCGAGCCTATCGACAACGTAATCTTGTAGGAGCTTGTAATCCCGACATGTGATTCTAGGAATTCTAGGGAAGGGTCTCCCCATTTTAGAACCCATGCCGCAAACAGGCACTAACTAACCTCCTAAGCCACTCAACGCATCGCTATTGGCAATGAGAGTCCACTGTTCTTACTATATCTAGGGCGGCATCCCCAGGTTAGCCTAGGCCGATAGCAGGCACTAATAGAATCTCCGGGGTTTTCGTGGGGAAGGAATTCTGACTAAAGGATGTTTCGGTTTTCCTCCGTCATTACTCGTCCTAAATGATCATAGTCGTATTTTTCCCTACTGGCATGTGATTCAAATTTTTGAACTCGGTGCTGAAAATATGTGGAGTGCACGATGATGTCACCCTTAAGAAGTATCTGAGCTGTGTGGCTGTTGATACTAGCCAATTAGAGAAGCGGGAAATGATAATACCGGGGTTGCCTATGCCGAGGTACGCTTTAAGCTCCACACGTGCACCCCTAACATGTCACCGGATCCTTCGTCCTTTCCAACTGGGAACTTCCTCGTGCCGACTCTAATCGAAGGCTTTCGGACAAGCACATGGCATTTATAAGGGTTGCAGTTATTCCGTATTCCGACTCACTAATCTATCTGCGGCCACGTTCCTGCATAGGTAGCCTCCTAGGCTCGTAATTAGTAATTCCGACAGCTAATTTGTTACCAAGTCCACGTTACAGGTTAGTATTTGGCTGCTGGTCTCATTCTTGCGAAAAATCCGAAAAGAAAAGCGATAAAGATACACATCCTGCGCAACGATCTGCTATTGACTCTTTTCTATCAACATACTCTACTATATTTCATGATGCCTTCTGTCATATCTGTCACGAAGTCACTGATTCATGAACCTATTATGAAATTTAGCTAATAAAGACAATAGCAATTGCCAATTGATACTACCGATAATGATCTGTTGTGGTTTAGCTCAAATACAGTCAGAATAACGTTGTATGCTATTTGCCGTGCTACGAGGCATCTTCGTCAAGTTGTTTCAAGCCAATGAAGATCACTAATATCCTATAATCTGGCTGGATATTAGAGAAGATAATTGCAACGGATCTTCGCGCGTATTGGCGCTGTCGGGAAGATACATCATGGTTTAAGACGGCTATTAAGCGCCAGCGTCTCATGCCCTGCGACATCGTAGCCAGTCGATGTCTTCGCCAACACTGCACCAGTGACAAAAATCGAAGCACAGACCACCATCGACCCGACTTTCGATTGGTCACGGTGCTTCAATTAGGAAATCCAGATTTAGAACCCTTTGTTTCGGACTTACAAGCGACACGATATCTCAAAGGCCTGACGGTCGTCTTTGTCCATTATCGTCGTAAGGGTTTCCACAGATTGGGCGCTTGTTTGTCAGTGAATCAGGGACTGAATGATGGCTTGGTTTCCATTGTATTCCGACTTAAATATGTCCCAAGCTTCCCTTGGATGTCGTGACTCTTTCTCGTACACATAGCACGCACATATTTCCTTCATCATCATCGGTACACGCATAGGACGCTGGATGTCTTCAATTCACTCTGCATTCTTTCACTAATAATAATTTTGGTAAAACTGTTTCCTCTATTTTACTACTTGATTTCCAATTTCTAGATTCAGGATACCTAGATTTTCTACAGCTTCAGCAGACGGTTCTTTGGTCGGAAAAGCGCTCTCATTTCTGTACTTCTACTTCTACACCCACACTCACTTAAAACCACGATCATTACGGAGAAAAGAAGAATAAAAAAATGCCTCTCGCAATCAAATCCCTCGCCAGCAAGTTCGGCAAAGGCGCCGCCACCAAGCAGATCTACATCTACGAGACCTGGGCGCGCTGGGCGGCCCGCGGCGTGCAGTTCATCCTCGCCCTCATCGTCGTCGGCCTGTACGGGCACCGCGTGGACGTGGACCGGCGAGCCGGCAACGCGCAGGCCGCCGGGTGGGTGTACGCGCTGTTCGTCGCCGGCGTCTCCTGCGTCACCTGCCTCGTGTACGCGATCCCGAACCCGTTCAGCCGCGCGCAGCCCCACCGCCTCTTCGCCTGGGACCTGGTCCTGTTCGTGCTGTGGATCGCGCTGTTCGGCACCTTCGCCGCCATCTTCCTCAAGCGCCACGGCGGCGACTACGAGGGCACGAGCGTCGCGTTGATGAAGTGCGCTGTGTGGATCGATCTCGTCAATGCGCTGCTGTGGTTGTGCACGGGCGTGTATGGCTGCTTCCGCACTTTCGTCGGTCGTAAGGTCAACGGCAAGATCGACCACTACCAGAACAAGGTCGAGGACGGGTTCAATGCTAAGGTGGACCAATATGCCGGCCCGGCTGTTAGCAACTTCAGTATGAAGCTTAATCCCTTACGAGGCAAGGAAACAGTATAAAATGGGACTAGAACTAAGGAGCAGAGGTTCATGATTGGGCAACGATATGATTATCTTGGGGGACAGTTCGGTTCTTTGGGGGTCATGGATACGAGCATTACATACGGTACACAGCATTGCGGTCGGTTGCATATACATAGACGTTTGCCAGGCGAATCTTTTACTCTAAAGCGTTGCCTTGGACAAGTCCTCTCAGTTTTTTGTCCTACGGGATATGATGAGGCATAATTAATAACAACCTGATACTTTTGTCAACCCCCCCTTTTTATTTTAGTGATGCAACCTAAGATTGATACGTCCCAGTTCTCCAGATATGTAGCTATTGTCAAAGCCTTATTTAAACTCGATATCAGTGGCCACTCCTCACAACGACCCTTCCGGCCACTTGTACGGCGGCCAAGCGAAGTCCGGGTCATATTTATGTTGGATATCGACGCTCCCCTCGGGAAACTCCTTCATCGTGCCGTCTTTCTGCTGTCTCGGCTGCGCGGCGCTCACAAACGCCCAGTCCGTCGGAGTCCTGATCCCTACTTGCTTAGCAACGTCCTCCTTCAACCTACACACCCTATCCGGCATGGGCGCGAAGTTCTTGAGCACCTCCGGGTCCGTGCTGATCTCGTACTCCCCCGGGTACGCCGTCAGGTACGCCGTCTGCTCGTACCGGAACGAGGGGATGTCCAGGTCGTGCTCGCTGGCGCCGGCGACCTGGGGCTGCTCGAAGTCCACCGGCGCCGGGAAGTCGACGCCCAAGTTCGACAGGTCCTCCGTGATGCTCATGTTCGCGATCTCGTAGTTGACGCTCGCGATCGGCACGCTCTCCGTTTTGGTCAGGATCTTCCATAGTACTTCCGTTGACTCTGCTTCGCCGTCCTCGACCTCGTCTGTGCGAGCGAAGCTCTCTACGTACCATATCGCCCCCTTGAGCCGCAGCTGCTCGTCGATTAGGATGAAGGGCCCTGTGCGCCCGGCTTCGTTTTCTTTCGTGCGGATGTAGGAGTGTGGTTTGTCGAGGTAGTCCGCCGGCGGCTTCTGGATCACGAGCTCGAGCATGGTGCTGAAGGGCGCCATGGTGCCGAATTCGAAGGCCTTCTTGAACGACTTGAGCTCGTCGTCGGAGAGGTTGATGAGGAGGTAGGCGTTGAGCCTGGTGGTGTCTTGGAGGTTCTCCCAGAGGTAGACCATATTGAGATCGGTATTTTAACGAATTCAGCAATTATGTCTGTGTTTTGGAGGATAGTGGCGATGGAATGAAGTTGGGTTGTAGATGCTTATGTAGATGTTCGGAATTGTGGTTCCTGGCAGATCTCGTGGCTGTGCCGAAGGCAGCTGTGAGGGGAAGGCGAATCAGACGCGACAGCTGCCTAGAATCTTGGACCCTCGCAACGTCTTCGCCGGAGTCTTGCATTGTGTTGCTCAACAGGGGCTTTTTGTACGATCATTGTATTAGGCAACGTTGCATAGGTCATGGATACTCGGTATGCAAGTCGAGATTCTGAGATTCTAAAGCAGGGTTTTCTGTGGCAGTAATTGGAAGTTCACTTAACACAACCCCTATTTTTCTAATAGGTAGTGGCGTCAGCTCGCGTCAAAGTGGTAATCCAGTCGGAGGTGATGGCCCCGTTTTCAAACCCCGAACCGCCAGAACGGGACGGCCCGTAGTACGGTGGGACTGCAAGCCTTTAGTAGACACCGCTGCATTGCTGACAGGGTATAGTTGGAGGAAAAGAATTAAATTGAAGTCACACCAAGCATTTGGGATGATCGCCTTGTAAAAGCTCTGCTCGTACCTAAAGCCTTGGTCTTAAGGAACAAGGGATGTTACATGGGGTTTTGAGGTGATTACTCACTCTTAATATCCATGACTACCTAGTTTTACTTAAGGGATCCTACTATCGAAAAGAGAAAAGGGGTTGAGTAATTGACGATCCGACGTCTATTCTGAAAACATGATTAAGAAGTTCTGGACGTTATATTAGGCGTTACGTGAGAGCTAAGTATACTGTAGAATATATAAAGGTACCTAAGAGAATACTGTAACAATTAGACATATATACCTGGCTATCCGATCATTCCGGCAACACCGGCCCTTCGGTACCGAGTTCCAACCATAGCAGATCAGGACTCAAGTACGAACTACCCTCATAACGTCCTTCCGATTCTTTAAGAATTCGACGTGGACTGACATTCTGGGCTGGCCGGGGTCCTGGCTTGGGAGATGGCGGCTTAGAAGATCTCCACGAGGACCAGAGAGCTTTAAGCTTACCTAAAAGTGATTTGGCCTGTTCAGGTACTGGCTCGGGTTCTGCCCCATCCGGATATCTATATAACCCGAGTGCCTCGTCTACGATTTCGACTCCCCACTCCTTAGCTAGCTGCCTCTGGATAACCTTTGCTTCATCGACTAGGTTGAGGTCAACAAGGAAATCAAATACATCATACCAGTCCCAATTGGTTTCTCCTAGATGGAGATCGCTTATCGTCTTCCAGAGTTCCTTCATCGTAGTCTGAGTTGCGAACTCGCAAAGGCGGATTACGATTTTGGCATGCGCTATGATTTCGTCAGGGTCAACCGTCCCAGCAGCCTGTCGAAATTCAATAGTGCGCTTAGTCTGGGATACAGGATCTGGTCGACCATTTGCCATCACCCAGTTCCGATAAACTCCGTATTCGTATGCATTAAAGTTGTAGGCCATCCGGCTATGCCAACCATTC
The DNA here is from genome assembly GCF_022578515.1 of Annulohypoxylon truncatum. NCBI lineage: Eukaryota > Fungi > Ascomycota > Sordariomycetes > Xylariales > Hypoxylaceae > Annulohypoxylon > Annulohypoxylon truncatum. The sequence goes on from NW_025953812.1 coordinate 109,347, forward strand.
TGCATCAAAAACGCAAGGATCGGTGCAGCCCGGCAGCCTAGTAGTTCTCGAGCAGCTAGTATGATATCCAAAGGCTTTCCCTCTTCACTTCCTGGAACCCCGTCCTTATCTTCCATCCACCACCATGCATTTGTAATGAAGCGGTCTCGGTCGAAGGTATAACCCTCAAGACATCCTCGTTCGAAGATGGATATGAAACCATTCTCTCTCTCGCGAACAGGCCTAGATACAGGTTCAGCATGCGAGGCTACAGGTCCCGGAATGGGTTCCGGTTCTAACTCATCTGGTACGTCTCTGTTCGTGTGTCGAAGATATGCTTCAGCTTCCCGTGCGGGCATTCCGAGGGCTAGGTTAGAGTACAGACGATTACTCATGCACCAACGACTCTCTTCCCCGCGTCGGTGAGCTGGGTGCATTTGTGTTAATATCGGGTCGGCTGCGAATAAGAGGGCCGCGATTCTGCGCAGGTCCGTAAGAGAGATCCAACTCTCACACCTACCGTAGTGGACATGGAGACCTGCACTTTTTGGAGCGATCATCCAGAAAGCTTCGCGGAGCGCGTTGACAACTCGGCGAATTTCGTCGAACGACGCCTCCGTGGCACGGAGGGCGGGTGAGTTGAATTCAATGTCTATCCATGTGTAATCTCCCATGACTGGATCATCAACGAAGTATGAATCCTCAAGACTCACACTGGAGTCCCTCTTTACAACCCATTTTCTGGCATATTTGCTCAGATGATAGAAATTCTGATCATCCAGTTGGGCTTCAGAGGTAATAACGCGGTCGCCTACTTTATCTGCCAGTGCTTCTTCAATACAACTCTCAATAGTAGCAAAGATAGGACCATGTGAACTAAACATCCAATCATCATCATCAATGTCGGCTAATATTGGACTGCCCGGTGCGTCTTGGAACATTCGAGGTCTGGGTCGTGTCCCGAATCCTCGTTGAACGGCTATCACGCATTCAATCTCTACCCCGAAGCTGCTATTGACGTTACCCATCTTAAAATTCGTTTATACCGTTACTAACCTGTTGTTATCGACTTTGCGCCGTTGTGAGCCCACCGTAGAGTGGGACGTTGATCTATTATAATACACGAGAACTGTGGGAAAGCATATTGTTAAACAAGTAATTGTTCATGATATGTTGGAGGCTCGAAGAACAATTTCTTTGTTTGGAATAACAGTTCTCTAGGTACAGATTTGATTTAGACCTAGTAAAGATAGCATCCACTACAATTCGCCTTCTGGTGTAAAGACGAGTCCCTATTATAAGACTGGATCAACATTTTAACTAACACAAGTATGGTCCATGTTCATTCATGTGGGATACACATACGATGTTGATGCTACCCAAGTGGACGTTATGATTCTCCATCCGCCCAAGTATCGGCCTAGAGACAGGAGGTTATTTATTTAGTACCTAGGTCTATCAAAACGTTACTATAAACTGTAAAACGGGGCATATTATTGGTTGAGGCTTTGATAATGCCATACAAAGAGGTGTCAGTATAAATATGAGACCAAATGTAAAACAAGTGCATGAAACACATAATGGGATTGCCCCTAAAAACAGATCCTTTCATAACATCCTCTAACATATATTCAATTGCCACGGACCGAACTGCTTAATCCTGCTTAATCAGTGCCATCCAACACGTTTCCTTTCTGGTACTCGTGGTACATGCCGATACCGGTAGTCTTCCAACTGGTGTCTTTCGCGCGGCGGAGACACCCGTTGGATTGATGTGCATTTGTGGCAGTAATTCCCATAGTAGATCTCTCGGTGCTCGTAGCAGCCGTGACACCGGCGGATCGACGAAGACGTCGTCCACCAAGGCGACTCCGGTACGTAGTGCGTGGTGTGGCTAGTGCTGGAATAGGGGGCGCGCATGGACGGGACCAACCGAAGAGTGGAGCCCGGCGCGTTGTAGATGACCGCGTTGCTATGTCTCAGCGTCTTCTGGTCGACGACCATCCTCCCCTCGTTAACTATATATTGTGTCGCATGGCCGCTGTGGCGGCTGTCGCGCGAGAGACGCTGAGCCAGATTGCGGGTTAGGTCGTGGTTCCAGTAATGGCTGTCGTGGTGGCAAGCCATTATGAAAGCAGTTGATGCGTAAGGAGATGTTTGATTCTAGCGATTGAGTTCTAGGTATTGATAAATACCGTAATGATATTCACAAGGATTATTATCAAGGTGTTTTTTTTTTCGAGACCTTCTGAGGATTTATAGGGAAAGAAAACTGTCAATCACGACGAGGCTCCGAGAGCCTGCTTGGGTATTTATGCAAGCAAACTTTTTGAACGTCGCACATTGGCGCTTACATGGCCGCATGTGGGATACGCAAGTTTATATATTCACCGCATCAAACATACGTTGGTAGATAAGTAAACTCAGCCGCAGGAGGGCGAGACGCCAAACTAGAATCTGACATCATTGAATTTTACCATCCGATTGAATATGGTTTAGGAGGCCCCGGAATTTTGAGGCTTAGGGCGACTGCCTGATTAGGTTGCATCAAGATATGCATGCATGGTTCATCTCAGTTGGCTAACGCACGAAATTAGGGCTGTGTGCATGTCCTCTATCGGATACCGCCGTCTGCTTTCGAACTGCGGGGATTAAAGCTATCACCTAAGTAGCTCCCCAGAGATAATGATGAATTCTTGCGGCCGAGTTCGAGTCATCTGAAGAGACGATTGGTAAGTCATTCGTAACTTCGCTGACGTGTACATAATCAAATGAGCTTCTCAAGAAAGTGCAATTAGGAAACTGCAAATAAACAACAAGAGAAACTGAAGAAGGGCACATGTGTGGCTAGCTTGAAGAAATTCGTGGGCTTCTAGAAAGAAAATGAGGCGGAGTCATCTATGGTCTTGACTTAGTAATGTTCTTGCTAGCCAATCAAAGTTGCACTTTTATAAGTGCAAGTTTGCTAAGATCTGAGGATAGACGAACATACATACATATGAACCATAGATCTCATTTTCGGAATGGTAACCTGCTAATAATTTTAACTTTCGAAGCACGTGGTCCTAAATGAGCAAAAGGGGTGGGGTCCGGATCGTATCCAAGTTCCGGGCTAGTAGTAAAAGTTGTAACACTTCTTCTTGATTAGTATTACTAATAGATAAGCCCCACGCTAAGAGCTGCAAAGTTTCAACGGCATGGAATATTCAGTTGTTGTTCTTATTGTCAAAATAAAGACGGTGAGCTTTCTACCGACTAGGAGTTCCTAAGTCGTGTGCCCCCAGCATGCTGCGGATAAAGGGTCACTGTCAAGCCACTAGCCCCGGGCTGCCACCCAGTAACCCCAGCCCCATTGTACCACACGGTGGCGCTGGGAGCCAATTAGAATCAAGAGAGCTTCTCTGGGATTAATTCCTAGGCATTGATGTCCTTGCTTAGGTAATATTCCATTCTATTCCCGACCCCGCGACCGTGTTACTTAATCCGCGGCTTCAATCACTTTTCTACGTCAGGCAAGCAGGGAAAATGGAGAGACTAGTCCGTTACGAAAGCTTTGTTTCCAATCCCATTGGGTATAAATCCGATTTCCATTATACCCGGGCGTATTCCATCAGTCTCAACTCTTCGACGATCTCAAGCTTTTGAGGGGCAGCATACGAATCTATCCCGTTCCCCGTGGGGTATCAGATTACTACAATTTACTGAGGTTATTCGTAATTATGGATTCCTGGATATACACCTAGTTATTGTTTTACACTTCAACCACTTTCTAACCCCCTCTCCTATCTTCAATCATCATCATCTTCAGGCTCTACGTCGAGAATTGGCCTCTATCGAGCCTTTTACGTTCTCGCGGACCGTTATTCCAAAAAAAGGACCTCGTCTTTGCAACCGTGATCTTTCGTATTGGCTTCATTATCTAAATAGCTTCACAAAACTATCTACCTTAGTATCCTCGCCGTGGGAGCCCCGTTATACGTTCCCAAGATTTCACCTTTCTCGTTCATGAAAAGATCATCATCGGGGTCGGTCATTGCTTATTAGATTGAAAACATCCGCATCGGGCTTTTAGATCCCCCCTTTCTTTTTCTTTCCGGATGTTTCTGACCCGAGGAAAATGATTTTCTCAACTCGGCTCGGTTCCGCTCCCGTAGGCGCGTCGGAGCTAGTTGCTCTTTTAGTAGGAACTGGCCAGTGAGGAAAAAGTATCCAATCGGCGATGTTGCCTCGTCCCACTTATCCCATCGCGCAGGAGCGATGCGATGACATATGCCTCTAAATGCGCCGGCTTATGGGGTATGGGGTACGCTTGCATCTTTTTGCCGAACGACTATCTTTCTGATGAGGGGATAATTGGGATCTTGTTTTCATATATCCTCGGCTTTGCTCTCGCTTTCTTCTAATTTTGAATCGAAACAACAGTGAGCTGAGCACCCTTAACGCACGATGGCGCCTCCGACTCATTTCACGCTAAATACGGGCGCTAAAATTCCCGTCGTTGGTCTCGGTTAGTGTGTCTTAATACTAATGTAGATTCAATTGTTAACATTGTGTATGCGCAGGGACATGGCAATCTAAGCCCGGTGAGGTCCGAAATGCGGTGGCATTTGCTCTCAAGGATGGATACCGTCACATCGACGCGGCACTGTAAGCCAAGCGCGCTTCGTGATTTGGAGTAAGCGCAATTTCGCTGACAAAGATGCAGGGTCTATGGTAGGTTAAACCAAATGAGTGGACATTTATGTTGAGATTTGCCTACTAGGTAATAAGTAATAACATTCTTAGGCAATGAGCACGAAGTTGGTCAGGGCATCAAGGACAGCGGGGTGCCTCGTGGAGAAATCTTCCTCACCAGTAAGGTCTGGAACACTCATCAACCAAACGTTAAGGAAGCCCTGCAGAAGTCTCTCGACGCTCTAGATGTCGACTATCTTGATCTTTATGTGAGATTCCTCTGTCGCCATAGAGCCCTTTGACAGGGTCTGAGCTGACAGCATTTGCATTGCATTAGCTTGTCCACTGGCCTGTTCGATTGGTCCCGGTAGGTGCAGCATTTCTAGCCATCGAGCTTTTTAAAGATTAATTCCTGTTGATCACGTACACAGAACGGGACGAGCGAGCTTTTCCCGGTAAATCCCGATGGCACCCGAGCAGTAGATCGATCGTGGGATCAGAGCGAAACCTGGCGCCAGATGGAAGAGATCTACAAGTCTGGCAAAGTCAAGGCCATCGGTGTGGCCAACTTTTCGATCCCATATCTGGAGGAACTTCGCAAGAAATGGACAATAGTTCCGGCCGTGAACCAAGTCGAGCTGCACCCTTTCCTTCCTCAGCATGAACTCCGAGAATACTGCAAAGAGCTCGGCATTCTTCTGGAAGCATATTCTCCTCTTGGCTCCACTGGTAAGTTTTCCGAATCTCAGATTGTGTCGGCGTATCTTTGGGTGGTGATGTTGTTCGAGTGAAGCTAATGGATCGGAACCCGATAGGTGCACCTCTCATGACGGGTCCTGATATACAACAGATTGCCAAAAAGAACGGTGTCTCGGGTGTCACGATCCTCATCAGCTATCATGTCAACAAGGGTGTCGTGGTGCTACCCAAGTCTGTGACTGAGAAGCGGATCTCTGCAAACAAAGAGGTCATTGAAATCCCTAAAGAGGATCTAGCAGTGCTCGACAGTTTGGCTGCCAATGGCAAGGCGAAGCGTCTTAACACGCCTCTGTGGGGCTTTGATCTCGGATTCGCTGATTGGTATGGCCCTGTGAAGTCGCAGTAAGCTGGGAAGCTATCGTTGGACTTGTACATAAGCTACTAAAATATATATTATTCCAAATTTCAATCCACGGGACTCTTCCAGGACCCTTCACTCTTTGTTAGATGTATGTTATGTATTGAAACTAAGTTGTTTTTGCTGTTATGGTTGTTCTGCTACGAAGGTCATTGCTAACATTTTCCTATTCGTACGTTGATATCTAGGCTACTTATGACACGTAGCATTGGCTTATGGTTAAATAGTCATCACTTGATCTGGACAAACTACAATATAGGTACTATACAATTCTAAGTGCCTAGCTTCAAACTGAGAGGAAACGCGGCGTAACAAGGCCTACAAGCCAATCAGCAATCCAGGTGTAATACAGTGGTTGAAGCAGATCTATTGATAGATGAACGTTTTCATCGTGCAGTCATCATACCTAACAAACCGAAGATTACTCATATCCACTATATAACATCTACATCTTATAAAGATAGGTCCCAATACTCTCCTTCAAAGTCTTCAATCGCATAGCCAGTAGCCTGGAACGAAAGCGGGTCAGGGGGGAGATAGCCGCACCCCGCTCTCTCGGTAAGCGCCTATGAACTCGCCCTCCTCGGCAATATCCCAGATGGGTCCACATTGGTCGGCTACCTTGTCGCCGAGAGTAGCTCTCACACAGGCAATGCTGTTGGTAGTGAAACCGGTAGCGAAGGCGACTAAGTTGAGCTCGCGCGAGTGGCCGCCAATCAGGATCGCGTTTTCCTCGGCGAGGCGCTCGACCTTGATCTTGCCGTTGGCAATGTGCTTGCCGGCGACGGTGTGAGAGTAAAGCTGCTGTTTCACGTCTGGCCGAGCGCCAACCTGCCGATAGCGCGTTACCCACGCCGCGAGCGGTTGGAGACGGCGTCGAAGCCAGAGATTGAGGTGCCGATTATGCAGATCTTCCTGCTGACGAAGTCGCGGGAGCTGCCATGAAGATCTGCTTGGGGTGTAGTGTATAATCACGTCGCTAAGCTCAGCACTTTTACATGGACAAATTTTACACTATCTTCTAGCAATTTCAAAAAGGCCAAGCATCTTCGGATAAGTTTATTTCATCCATCAAAGACCTTGGAGTTAAGGGATAAATAATTGCTTGAATGCATGGATCTATCCATCCATGGATGAATGATACTCGTTTTATGGTTCGCTATAAATAAGGAGGGAATGCGCTATAACATATTGTAGTTATAGCGTGTGATGCGCTGTACCCTCCCGGAACATGAAACCCACCATCTCCACACGTTATACAGTTGATATCCATACATTCTACTGTCTGCTTATACTGTACTCATTAGCTAATAAACGGGCGTTAACGGACTTACTCTTCTTGTCGACCACCAAAGATTCTATTGGTCCATTATCCCCATGCCGACCGGGGCAACCCCGTATATCCCATACCCCACACCCCACCAAGGGCTTTCTTCATCCACGCATAAAAGCTGACTGCGTCACAGATTTCTATCCATCATCTCATCTCTAATCCCCCCTTTCCTGCTGCTACCGGAAAAATTGATATCGGATAAAGTTATACACGTCTGCTCAATGATGATGCAGCCTACGACAATAAGGCTGACGAAGATACAAGGCCCCGCAAGCAGTGGACGCAACGGCCGGGTTAAAGCTGTGCAGGTAAATTGACCGAACAATTGGAATGGAGCAGTCAATCTAACTCTCAAGTATATATTTATAATGTTGCAGACTCAAGGTTTCATCAAGTCTCATGTTTTAATTCATATGCACACTATGAAGGTGGAAGGAGCTTCCTCGTTCGATGAGTGCCTGTTTTCCAGTATAGGAGAACACGAATTCTAAAACGACCCATTCATATGTATTAATCGTCTCAGTTAAGCTTCTCATTCATGCCTTTGGAGTCTCCATGATGGGTTGGTCATCATCGTCAAAGTAAACAGGCACACGATTACGGAAAGAATACTGCAGAGCGGTGCCAATCTTGGCTGCTTCGTAGGCATCATCCGGGGTGCAACTAAGGGGTTGATCGTCGAGTACAGCAGCCGCAAATTCTGTGAGGTCGTTTACGAATGATTTTTCGAAAAAGACAAATGTGTCAGGAGTAGTTTCCGTTCGCACACCATGAGAGTCGCGGACCTCGACACGGTTATTCGTGGAGTTGCCGCTGATGATAGAATGGGCCTTGGTACCGCACACGCGGGTGTAGCTCTCGAATCCGTTGTTCAGAGTGCGACCCACGTGGAAGGTAAGAATCTTGCCGTTGGCAAACTCGACTATGGCCCATCCATTGTCGCAATCGCCGTACTTAGCGAGATCGCCATAGATGGCCTGCTGTCCCATGGCAATGACCCTGTTCACTTGTTTCTTGGGATTAGTGAGTTCTGACGCGACGTTCATGTAGTATCGTCCAATGTCAATCTATACATTGCACCGATGTCAGCGGAAGGATTCCAATTGGAACCGGAAGAGGAACAACCGAGAAACCTACATCGTGAACGCCCATGTCAACAAAGATACCTCCGGACTGCTCGGAGAAGCTGACGAAGAATCCTTCGAAGGCGAGATCAGCTGGATTTCCTAATCCAAAAGACGAAATTCAGAGAAAGTTCCTACCAGTAGGATCTTGTTTGTCAAGGATTGCACTCTCGACAGCGTGGATCTCACCAAACGAGCCGTTATCTATCATCTCCTTCGCAGCGCGGTACGAGTCGTCATCTAGACAAACAAGGGTCAGCACCGCTTGGATATGCCTTCCAAAACATAGCGATTCTTATGGAGACCTCTTTACTCACATCTACGACTAAACGGAACCAGGAACTTGAGGTGAGGTTTGGATTTAGCCTTAGCGAGGACCTCTTCGGTAGTGGCGACGTCCACCGAGATCGGCTTCTCGCACATGACGTGCTATATAGCCGTCAGCTTCAAGGAATCCATATTCCATCTAGGTAGGTCACTAGTTGTCGGCAAGACTTACGAGGCCCAGATCAAGAGCCAGGCAGACCAGGGGAGCGTGGGTAGCAGTCGCAGTAGAAATAAGGACAGCCCCAACGCCGCTATTCTTTAGACAATCCTCAGGATCCGCGTAGAACTTTACGGAAGCTGGAAGGTTTTCTGCCGCCCATTTGTCGATACCCGGCTTTGTGTCGCAAACGGCGACGAGCTCAATTCGGGGCTGCTGGAAAGCGAGGATGCGTGCGCGAATAGCACCCAGCCGACCGAGGCCGATCAAGGCGATCTTGAGACGGGCCTGAGTAACCATCTTGTCGAGTGTCTGTCTATACGTACGATGGCGGTGTTGTATGGGTACGGGCTATTTTAAAGAGAGTTTATTACCTATCTTATTTCGATGATTTCTAGAAACGAGCGCACCGGATAGATCAAAACCTGGGGCACTCAAACGCGATTCCTCTGCCCAATTCCCCGCGTCCGCACGCAGCACCTGCATCTATGGAGTAGCAGGGCAGAGTCTCCGATTTTAGGTAGCATTTCTGCTGCGCGACTGGAGCTTCGTGCCCCTCGATATGTGCCCCGCCGTCCGCGGACCCTTTTTCGAGGGGTAACTTCACGCCATACGTCCGATCCCACTTTATACCTCCGATTGACAAACGACGTTACCGGCTGCTGTATGTCATCCCTAACATGTCCCGCGCAACAGGCGGCGAATAATCCGAAAGCTTGGCTGCGTCAAGGGATTCTATACATCAACGTTACACCTAGATAAGTGCCAAAAGTTGCGCATCTACGAAGACCTGCAAGCAAGAGCTATTATATAAAGGTGAATACGGTGCGCAGCCAGATGGACCGTCTTGAAAAGCCCGCGGAGGATAAATCTAGTCTAATCAACGAGGTCGGCATCTAGCGGGACCAAGCAGGCGTCTGTAAAGATGCGTGCAGAACCGTGTGCCGTTTATGTCATTAGCTTATCGAGGCTTATATTATAATAGGTCTGATCTATTGGCACTATTTCTGCCTTCTGATTTCTGGATGCCGACTTATAGGGATATAAATTCCATTTATTCATTAAATAGTCGCGGAAAGCGAATTGAGATGTGTATTATTCCGCAGGGTGGAAAGCCAAGTCAGCGGATCTGGACCGGGGTGAGCACGTGGCAGCCCCCGAACTATTGACAACGACCAGGCCTGGCTCCGGGTGTCTCCACATTTCCGTGTCGGCCGAAATCTAGGTTTCTCCTAATATATCTGAATACATTCTGGTCATATTAAATCGAAGCAGTTGAAGCCGTTTTGAAGTAATAATCGTTGAAATATATTTTAAGCTTGAATAGTACGAGTTGTTGTGTCATTTTCGATGCTTATCGTTTCATGAATCTAATGTTATAAGTTCGTTGGTTGTTCATACTCTTAGTACTGGGCGACAATAGCGATGGAAATAATAAGGGTTAAATCTTTGACAATTTTCCAATGATTATGGGTATCGATACTTAATTGAAAATTTCGCGCCTGCAAATCTGTAACGTAGGGTACCAGTTGCAAAGAATCTGGTAATATTGCGAGGGGATAGCATTTTTCCAGGCTAAATTTGCTTAGCTGGTTCATTTATTCTTAGGATTCTTCGGGTACAATCAAGTCTAATACACCAGTGAACTCACCGATAATGTCTGCGAACACTCAAGTGCTGGTAATAGTATTGTTTTTCAATCGATCTTTGCGTCGGACGCTTATATATTCCTATTACCATGTATCAATAAGGAAAAACTAAAAGGGACTGCGAGGGTAAATGATAGTGATGATGAAAGAACTACAATGGCAGTTAGTAATAAGAAGAAGGTAAAATGGAAAAAAAAAGAACAAAAAACAAGTCTCCAAGCACTCGTCTTGAACCCTCAGCTAAGTTGTGATGTTTGGACCCCGGCACTACACACACGGTTTACGCATTACTAATCAACTGAGCTAAGTTGTTCATTTCAACAAGTACTTGAAGAATTGTTGAGAGAGTCATCCTTACTGTGCTATATAACCTTACTATGCACCCTCGTACGGTTTAGAGTTCCACTTTTTTTAATTTCCAATTTTCTTGTCACCTACCAAGTTACCAAGCTACTAGCTTCAAGTTGTCTATGATTCCAGCTAGTAAGGGTGGAAGAAATAAGAAGAATGTCACAGTTTGGCGGTGCCGGATCTCTGGCATACCTAGTGAACGGTATGATCTATTTTAAAAAAAAAGGGGGGGGGAGCGTTGCTCCTATAGAATGCAGTGCTAGACATACCCACGCTTAGTTGCTGTGACCAAGGATTAATCCCTATATAGATGGATTAATAATAATAAAAGGCAAAAAACAAGTCTCCAAGCACTCGTCTCGAACCCTTAGCTCAGTTGTGATGTTTGGACCCCGGCACTACACACACGGTTTACGCATTACTAACCAACTGAGCTAAGTTATTCATTTCAACAAGTACTTGGAGAATTGTTGAGAGAGTCATCCTTATTTTGATATATAACCTTACTATGCGCCCTCGTACAATTTAGAGTCCCACTTTTATCCATTTTCGGTTCTCTCGTTACCTACCAAGTTACCAAGTTACCAAGCTATCAACCTCAGGTTGCCTATGATACCTGTTGTGAAGGGTGGGAGGCACAAGAAGAATGTCACACATTCTGGTGATGCCGGATCTCTAGCATGGTGAATGGTTATAATCTATTAAAAAAAAAAAGCGAGCGTTGCTCCTATAGAATGCAGTGCTAGATATACCTACGCTCAACTGATATAATCAAGGGCTGATCCCTATATGGATGGATTAATGACCCAAAAAAAAGGGCAAAAACAAGTCTCCAAGCACCCGTTTCGAACCCTCGACTCAGTTGTGATGTTTGGACCCCGGCACTACACACACGGTTTACGCATTGCTAATCAACTGAGCCAAGTTGCTCGTTTCAACAAGTACTTGGAGAATTGTTGAAAAACTTACCATTGTTCTGATATATAAGTTTACTGTGCGCCCTCGTACATTTTAGGTCCCACTTTTATCCACTTCCCGTCTCTCATTACCTACCTACCAAGCTACTAGCTTCAGGTTGTCTATGATACTAGCACTGGCTTGTGACGCCTCCTCGTGCCTTCGGCACTGCGCTTTAATTAGGAAAACGGGTAGCGATTAGGACAATATTCCTTTTATCTAGAAGATCTCTTATATTACCAAGTAACTCTACAACAAGTACACTACATTCCTAAAAGAATAAATATCTCTAAAATGATGAGGATTACACCAAAGTTCCATATATCAGCTAAGCTCCGGCGATGTTCTAGTTGCTGCCTGTTTCCCTAATTAAAGTGTAGTGTCGAAGGCACAAGGAGGCGTCACAAGTCAGTGCTAGTACCACTTATCAAAGATAGAAGGCACAAGAGAAAAAAAGAAAAAACAAGTCTCCAAGCACCCGTTTCGAACCTCCTTAACTCAGTTATGATGTTTGGACCCCGGCACTACACACACGGTTTACGCATTACTCAACTGAGCCAAGTCATTCGTATCAAACAAGTGCTTGGAGAATTGTTGGAAGACTCATCATTTGTTTTGATATATAAACTTACTGCAGACCCTCGTACATTTTGCCTGGCCCACTTTTTTCATTTTCCTGTATTGTCGTCACCTACCAAGCTACCTAGGTACTAACCTCAGGTTACTCATTATTGTCCTAATACCAAAAACCTATCCAACATTTTGGTCTATCTAATCTTTCTACTCTCTTCTTCAACAACTTTTCAAATCAGCTCTTCGTCTAAGACTTAGCACTAAAAGAAACTCGATAACGTTTTTTTTTTTAGTAGCTACCGAAGTTTCTATCTAAATGTATAGAGCCATACTCTTACGTTCGAACTGTTGCAATATCACGCAACAGGCCATCGATACTTTTTTTTAATGGAAGCTACCGTGGTAACGGGCCATGTGCCTAGTAAGTGCAATACTCCCAGTCAAATAGCGAACGACCCTATCTCACATCTAACAGAAGTCGAAATTCCACCGAATGGAGATTTCGACAGTCAAGGCGACGAAAAGGCTTTGGTCCTTAGACCATGTCCGTCACCCAAAGTTAAATTCAAGAGATTAATCATTGGCGGACAGGGTTACGACGAGAAATATACGAAAGACGATTTAAGTCGTGTGGCAAAGGAAGCGGAGGAACAACTTCCAGAGAAATTCCTTCGAGAATGGACCGATGGTTCATCCACAGTACTATTCCGAGCACAAGGGCATAAGGATGCCATTAAAAACGCAGTATACACTATGAACACAGCTTATAATTACCCCCGTCTGGTGATATATGCTGACGGGTCTACCAAAGATAGCCATTCTGCCCTTCCCAAGGTTAAAATATCCGGATTTGGGATCACATATAAACTATTTAATATCAACCTCGGCGCTGCTGTTGACAACGACTGGACGGACGCATCATATGGGGTTCACGGAATAATGGGCAGTGGGGCTGTCGAAGCCCTAGCGATACATCGATCGCTATATGTTGCACGATACCTCATGGAGAGATTGATTCAACAATCTCCAAAGTCAGGGGGTGATCATAAATTGCCCCCAAGGGTAATCATTATGTCGGATTGCTTGGGCGCAATCAACTATATTTATTCATGTCACCACTACGGAACCTTGGGACGTCCAGAACAACTCAGCATAAAGCATAGAGACAAGGAGCTGCCAGATGGCTTTATGTACAAAGCGTACCAGCCCATTAGCAGGTTGACCAGCCTCGGCATTAGTGTCGAGGTAAACTGGATTCCGGGTCATTCGGGACTCGAAGGCAATATGCGTGCCGACCGCCTGGCAAACATCGGGGCAAATTATATTTCCGGGATTATACAAGACAATCCAAGTCTACAGGAGGGTCTGTTTCCTGTTCAAATCCAAGCGCCCGGTAAGGAGCGCAAGGCAATCCCCCAAGTCGACACAGGCAATGCTGCGACCGACCTCGTCTACTGGCAAAAGCAAAAGACACAGGAAATGGTCAAAAACATGCTGGAAGCGCGCACAGGTAACCCTCCGAAAAAGGCCTGTAAGAAAAAGAGGAAAAGAAGTAGCGCCGCGGGTGATGATAGTAATATCATGGACCCAGCACCGCCTACGAAGAAGGCTAAGCTTAGCACAGACGATTCGACTGAAACGCAGGCCGGTACGAGTCAAGGAGGTGGTCCTACTGTGAGGGGTTTGATATGCTGGAAATAATTATAGCTTAAGGCCTGGCTGAGTGGGAGATACCTAGTCCCTAAGAGGGTTTAACGATAGTTGTCATAGGGAAATCGTATATCTATAGCCCCTGTCAGGCCCTACCCTTCACATAATAAATAGTACTCCTCTGGGATCTTTTTGCTGCTCAGATCGTCCCGAATATTCACCTTTACTTCTCGGTTTGGCCCGTGGCAATAGTATTTTGAAAGACATCAACGCATTAAAAGAAGATAGGGGTGGGGATATTTGAGAAACCTGCGTACTGTGGAAACACACTATGTGTCAGAAGCTTCCTCCATGAGAGCTGGTAGCTAGAGGTGTCGGGAGTCGGCCTGTACGAGGCCGCCCTGTTGGCAGCTAGCCCTTAGCTATAGACAAAGGAAGGTTTATGTATGTATACCGCGTTCCCTGGAAGGGGTTAGTTAGAGCTCTTCGCGCAACAATGTCGTTCTTCCCTAGCTTCTTAGTTCCGCCCCGTGACACTATGATTCACACATCTTTATAAAACCACGATCATAAGCCCCCTCTCCCTTCGGGAGATTTGGCGTCAACACAGTGGACGAGCACATGTTCGTTATCATCATTAAACATATCTGGATGAATTGATCCTCTGGCGTCTAACTAGTAAGTATACCAATAATGAGAGTAACAGTAGACGCGCAATGCTGGGTATCGTGGTTGTGCTGACTCCTCCGACGTCCCCTACACGTATATGACGAGGGCTGGAATGGGTGGCGTTATGTTTATTAGAATCGAGTATGGTATAACTCGTTGAGACGCAGAATAACACATTAACCCGCTTCCGCTCATTAACCCCTGCCTATGACTCGTTCTCATACGCATGCCATTTCCACATCTCGAATATATCGGGCATCTAGGCCGACATCTTGGTCGAGCGCATAATTTTGGCCGTGTTCGATGGCAGCTAATTAGGATCGAGGCCGCAAGCCGATGTCGATTAATCATTCAGTGATGTGCTGTAATAGGCCTAAAGCGAACCCATCCAGTTGCATAGATCACAGTCTAGTGATCTTCTCTTCGGTTGTTATCATGCAAATATGATAGAATGCCTACACCGGCGGTCCCGGGGGCTTTGGTGGTTCCAGGGGTTCGAATCCTTGTGGTAAGGGGTGCTTTTCAATCCACGCTCGTATTCCTCGGGCAAAGACTACGGGATACTGTAAGTTCCAGCCATGAATAGCATCCTTCACGACGAACGCGCGGGATTCCTTGCCCGCCTTGGAACCGAGCGACGTTAGAAGCTGGCCCATCTCCCTTGTACCCTCGACATTGTCCTGCTTGCCTCCAACAACAAGCGCAATCCGTATGTCTTTCTTCCCAACCTCGACCATGTCATCTCGGGACCAGTTATATGTTTCACGAGCGCCGGCCTCATATAAGCGCGACGTGTTGTTCCGTTTGATTTCCTTTAAAAGCTGGTCGTTCTGGAACTCCGGCGCCCATCCAGTGGCCTTGAAAAGCAAACTCTTCGGACTATGTAGTAGGACCGACAGTCCTAGGTAGGATATCCTCGGTGACGAGCTGAGGTTCTTCCATGCTTCGGTTAACGGTACGGCGTTAGACACGAAGGCGCTTAGGACGACGTCTGGGTGCCGCCGTATCAACTCCATCGCAACAAAACCGCCCGTAGATAACCCTACAACGTGCGCACGTCCATCGTGGGCGTGTTCTCGAATCATCCGCGCTATGTGGTCGGCAGCTAGGACAAACGAGAATGGCCCGACGTGCTTTGATCGCGAATGTTGTGGTAAGTCGGGGATGAGAAGATGGTACTCGGAAAGTTGGGGCCAGCAGTGGGCCCACTCCAAATGCGAACTCAGTAGAACGTGTATCATTACGATCGAAATAGGTGCGAGGGGGTTGAGAGAACTGAAAAATATGCTTTCGGTATCCGCATTTTCAGCCATGCTCATAGTCGTCCAGCTACTAGTGGACATCGTCCTACCGCCTATAGGTAAGGTATTATCCTCTCTGCTCCGCCACGTGCTGTTGGTAGTCGCCGTCGATATCGTCCTGCGCATTGCGTTCGATGCAGCATCTGGGTCGTCTCTAGGGCTAGAAACGCCCAGTTGTCGGCCCACCATCCTGAGAACGTTGCGCCGATGAACTTCCTAACTAGTGATTATAGAATTTTGGGTAGATAGTCAATCTAAGTTATTAGTAGAGAACGCAGTATTCTTCTAGAAGTATTGTGTTCGATAGAAATGGGGTTTGCAAGGGATTTGTGATGCGGCGAGGTGGTAAGTAGTTGTAGTCCCGCCGACCTGGCCAGCCAGAGGCTTATCAGGGTTCAGAAATTGGCGTCGCCACTTGAACCCTGGATGCTAAGCTCGTTCTATGAGCGTCGCCGCATCGTCATCGTGAATGACAACATGGAGGATGGTAATTTCTCCAGGCCCCTCTCTTGACATGTCTAGTGGGGATGGCATCACTAGACCTAACCAGGTGTATTCTAGTGTGGTCAGTGTGGTGTAGAATCGAGAGCTGACTGTTAACGGCTGTAATGTATCGACATCCCTGGTAGAGATAGGCTAGGAGGAGAATATCCATACTCAGACTATCAGCTAAGGTAGATCGGGATATTCGGGTAGATAATTGTTGACTACCTAATATCGCACAGCTTTTCACCGCAACCAAGTCTCATTCTGTGTTAGCCTGCACTAAGGTGACACTCTATCGGGATGATCCTTGCAACTAGAGGCACAGTAGACTACCACGTGAGGTTTAAAATACCATAAGGGCAAGGGTAGACGTGCGTCGGAGGGAATTATCGAATGATAACTGCATAAGGCGTCCTTACTATACGCTGCCTAGCTATATTTCTAGAGAAAATTACTGTTAGATCTTTTGGATACCTATCTGCCTTATTGATGAGCCAATGGAGTTTGTTCAGTAATCCAATTGGTTGAAAATTATATACCAACGTTATCCACTAGTTCCACGCAATCCCAAAAGGAGATGATACTGTAGCAGTGCCATAGGTAGTTCATAAGTGTAGTTCATAAATAGATAGGCATCGTACCATGGAGTTGGGCCGTGAAACCCATCTATTACTTGTATATAGCCCGGTCAATGCTTAGCGCACTTTCACTCTGTCTAACAGAATTCTGTTGAATTATGAGAAGATACCTTGAGAAGTAAAAGACTCTCTCCATGTCGGACACATCACGAGCAGCGAGAGCCTAGCATATGATTATCGCACTTCTCATGTACAATGAGATAATAGCGAGCCCACAGACCATGCCCACGACACAGGGACCCCGACTTGAACGACAGGGATATTGGGCGATCAGCCAGTTCAGCATGGGTACCTAACATCGCCTTTCTCAGCTCCTACTTCGCCCACATTAATTACTAGGCTCTAAATAATAGCGTAGTGCCAGCTTCATTACCAGATTGCCGGTCCACAATTCTTTCTTTCCACTCTAACAAAGATGTTGGCCTTTCTACATCCCAGTTAATAATAATATATATATCCTTATCGTCGTCGCCCTAACGAAGAACTAATTGAATCTTAGCTGTTCATCATAACTCTACCTTGGAGCTCCCAACAATTATATTGGTTATTATACGCGGTATATCATAGCTTCCTAGACTCTCGTCGGAAGATCCTTCAGGAGATCCGAAACAAGAAGATCAGTCGTACGAGATTTGCGTCAACGGGACATATCCAGGTAAGTTTTCTAACTTAGATAAGCTACTACTCGTTTTACGAGGCAGCAAGCGGCATTATATATCTCCTTCGCAGTCTTGTAGCAGCCATCATCTTACCAAGACGCGATACTCTTTTATCGGCTGGACTTTACCTAAGAACATTCACGTGAATTGACTTGCCCTAATCAGTCTATGGGCAGAGCTCCGTCTCGTTCGTCATATGGATCTAACTCCGTATATCCACCTCGCTTTTCTCCGAACACCAAATTGGCGCCGATCTTATTGATTCGCTCGTAACACACGGGCCATACGGAGATTAGACGGCCTAGCCAACGAAGTTTTTATGATTAAACAAGGTATGGATTTGGAATGGCGGCCGATCTATTACGATCCTCCCTTAGTCTACTTTCTACTCGTGTCCGCGTCTAGGCTCGGTTCGTTAGACGGCCGACGGAGGTAGCCAGGCCACGGTTGACCACGTAATTATGCTATAAGACCCGGTGCTAACCTACGCCCTAGTTGACCGCAGCGGGTGTTGGTTCCTATTTGCTATTAAGAGGTAAGGTAAATAAATGAGCATCCACTTTCGCATATATTTCGTCTTTTTGCTGGCGCGCAAGTCTCCGGACAAGTTGGGCCCTTGACGGGCCGAGCCCCGATCCGACCAGACCTACGGTAGACCGAACTTCCAACGTCAAGCTATCCGGCACATTAGAGCTCGAATACGAACACCAACGCCAATTCATAATACACTTCCTACCGCCTAGCTCTGTAATCCACATCCACTAATGTGTATATACTTGATAGCGTCGTTT
Source organism: Annulohypoxylon truncatum (assembly GCF_022578515.1). NCBI lineage: Eukaryota > Fungi > Ascomycota > Sordariomycetes > Xylariales > Hypoxylaceae > Annulohypoxylon > Annulohypoxylon truncatum. Next base: position 127,782 of record NW_025953812.1, read on the forward strand.
GAAAAGGTGTTGAATGAGAGACAAGGAACCTTACATGGTTAACATTGTGTCAATAATATAGTAGGCTACATAGCCCCAGGTTTACCCACGACCTTTCATGTGGATCAAGACAGGTACCACAATACAGTATAACTTGACAATAACCAGTTCAGATGTCGTGTTCCTCCCAGTACATATCAGCGCATAAGTGAGGCCGACTCATAAGAAACACTCCAACTCTTATCGACTTTGATTTGAGAGGACTGCGGTGGCATGGGCTGCCTATGCGGACTTGCGGCGAAACGAGGCTGTAGCCTTTGTCTATACGGGGATTGGCCTGGCTTGGTTCCTGTCGCTTTTGACGTTCCTCCATGGATGTAAATATCGTATTTCGAGGTGTCTCCCGCTATGACTTCCTTCCAACTCACAAGATTTCTATCATCGTCATTCTCATGGCCGGAAGCAGCTGCGATACTCGACTTGTCGTCAACGCAGGGCTGTCCTCTGGCGGCACGATATTTTTCACGCAACTTCAGCCAAAGTGGTCGTATGATAGGGAGGCTAAGACAGAAAATGGCTAGTTCGGGCTCGAGAACGTTGAGGTGCATATCGCGGCTACCGTAAGCCATGAGTGTATCGGTATCATAGTCCTGTCGTATTACAAAGGACAGGCGAATACAGGAGACCACGGCAACACTATTTATTCATATCAGCTCTTAATGTCAGGCCTCTGTCTCTATGATCATAACATACCAGATCCCAAGACAGAAGACGATAGTCAAGTTGATCTTGGTTTTGACTTTCATCTGCAATTTCCATATAGGGGGTATTGGTAAGAAAAGGATAGTCGCGTTTCCCACTATGTTCAAAATGGAAACAGTAACGTCGACGGCTTTCATGCTAGACGGACCCCCTATGATGGGATTTTGCCAAAGGGCAATCGCGATGTCTGAGACTGTCATGACATCCACAAACATGACGATATATATAAGTATGACCGTAACTGCGGCAAGCTTACATGCCAAGCGGAATTTATCTTGTATAAATATTCGTGCGTAGAGATATAGGGCGCTGAGTTTTGCGAGAAACATCGCTGTCAGGTGCAGAACTTCGAAGAGAAGGAGAAGCTACTTAGATAGTTAGCATATGCTCGGCGGGAACCTCATCGTTCCGAAGATCCTCGGCAGCTTGGCGGGAACTGACAGTTAGTACAGTATGACTACTATGTCCTAACTCGCGTAACGAATCTCGACTCCATCCCGGGTCCCATACTAAGAAGAGAGCTTGTTAGATATACTATAAACCATAAATACCCAAAACAAACTGAGTAAAACGGCTTACGGTAGATTGAAAGGCCAAACAGTGCGATCACGATAGCTTCCGCGGCCACGATGAGTCCATCGTCCCAGTCGAGGCCCGCTTTCGTCAACTTTCTAGAATAAAGGCGCAATCCAAGCGAAACTAAGCTGGAGACGAACACCAGACAAGAAATACTAAATACAATGAAGCTCATAGTTGGTAGTCTCAAGTTCAAGCAATCATAAACATGCCTCTGAGAGGAGATAAGCTGCTCTTGCCATATTTAGAATTGCTAGAATTAAGAAAGACGGTGTAGAAAGTATGAATGATCAAGAGTCTTGTCCTCAACAGTTTAATTATCGGTAAAATAGTCTTTTGACAAACATGCTCTAGTCATGAATCCGTCATCATAGGTCACACTCCATCAAGTTTGGATGATTGAGTTAATCAAACACCAGTGCGCGACGTGGCTCTGACCAGCTCGATTAAGCGAAAGTAGAACACATTAGACGGATGAGAAAGTATAACGCTTCGCGATGTAAGCAACTTTAAGTTGACTACAACGTCTTGCGTTGAATCGTTATTTGGCATTTTTATTCTTCTGACTGTTCATCGTTTAATGGCGAAACGTCTCTGAGCGGGCGAAAGGGTTAGCGATGTCTTTCACGCTTTGCATTTTTCACTATTATCATAACTGGCTTTTCTGAGAGCAAAATACTATTATTCTGTTGCTGGAAGGTTGGTATTTTAATGAACTTGACGAAGGATCTCGTCACTTTTGAAGATTCAGGGCGCCGGCATTGTCAGACATTTTCCCACTAACAATTCAACTTCTAGAATCTTTACGAAAGACTTAATGAAATAACTAAGTTAATGACTGAAAAATGATTCTCTACGTTTCTACCTATATGTGTTTGGTTGGGAAATTTCGCTTAACAGGCCATATGAAGTGTCTAATGTTCTCATCACATCACATCCCGTTCCGAAGTCATAAACCACACATCAATAAAAGCCATAGGTGTTTTTGAACTTACACAAATTCAATAGACCTTAGTTTCTATCTCCCAGTTGTGTAACGCGTAATTAGGTCTTAGAAACACATGACTCAGGTCCGGACTAATTTTTAGCAACTTGTATTATGATAGAAATATTTGTGAGACATTCAAAGCTAAAAGATGCCAGGCGTATTCACATTGGTGGAGTTTTTAAACGATATGCCACCCAATCCCATAAAAAGGCGTGACCAAGACCAGTTCTTCAATGCTACGTCTTGGCACTCTGGTTTCTTGATTGACTGATGTTTACCTACTTCGCCCCCACTCACCGTACGACGCACACGAGATACCTAATTGCACATGCACGTCGTCGAAGCTTGATATTAGCCGCCCCTGTAGCCGCCACAGCAATGGAACCGCCAAATCGGGACAGCGACAGACTCGTAAAGCCTAGAAATACCAAGAATGGCTCAATAAGGACGCGAAGGCCCCTGATGTAGCACTGCCCTTAATCTTTCGAGGGAGAAACTTGAACGGGCACGGGCCCGACCCATCTCGTCACCTGCTCGCAGGCGCGAGCCGTCGTTGGCGCGCTTTCTACATACGTAGAACTCGGGTCTCGAACTCGACTCGCATTAATTGCAATCAATGCCGACGGGAGATCTCACCCCAGCAATCCGGATATCCATATTGCTATCCCCACAGCGGGAGAGAGCTGTGCCCCTAGCATCTCTGCCATTATATGAACGGGCGGTTCGCCGCAGCTGCAGAGAGGTCGCGCATTCAATCGATTTGCATGTCGATCTCGCATGCGAACTTAAGGTTAGGCGCATTCGACTATTAAAAAATACCAAGATGCGTTTCCTGAACGTGGCGCTTTTTGCGGCGCTATCGCCGTTAGCGAGTGCAAGTTTGCAGGTTGTACCTGGGGGCACATGGACCGCGGTGGGTTACTTTCATTACCTACCACACATCTAGCTTAAGCTTAGTCATCCATCATCAATCATAGTCCCAAGACCGGCGCAACCTACCCGGGAACAACCCCTTTTCTTCAGCCCCTGTTCCCTGCCCCTTACCGCCCCCCCTTTTCTCTACCCCAACGTCACCCCCTAATCCAACCAATCACGCACACCACATCAACTAACACCCCCACGCTTCTAGTCTAACGGCGAGCACCTGCAAGCCCACGGCGCCGGCGTCATCCAAGTCGACGACCTGTACTACCTGATCGGCGAGGACAAGACGAACGGCAGCGCCTTCCAGAACGTGAACTGCTACTCCTCTCCCGACCTCGTGCAATGGACGTACGTCGGCGCGCTGCTGAGCCGGACGAGCTCGGGGGACCTGGGCCCGAACCGCGTCGTCGAGCGGCCCAAGGTGCTGTACAACGCGTCGACGAAGAAGTACGTGCTGTACATGCACATCGACAGCTCGTCGTACGGCGAGGCGAAGGTCGGCGTCGCGACCGGGGATACCGTCTGCGGCTCGTACGATTACCTGGGCTCGTTCCAGCCGCTGGGCTTCCAGTCGCGCGACATGGGCCTTTTCCAGGACGACGACGGGACCGGGTACCTGCTTAGCGAGGACAGGGCGAACGGGTTGCGTATCGACAAGTTGTCCGACGACTACCTGAGCGTGGAGGAGAGCACGTATCTCTGGAGCGACAGCATCGAGGCGCCCGCTTTGCTGAAGCAGAACGGGCGGTACTACATGTTCGGCTCGCACCTGACAGGCTGGGACCCGAACGACAACGTCTACAGCACCTCGACCTCCCTCACATCCGGGTGGTCGGCCTGGGCCACCTTCGCCACCGTCGGAAGCAACACGTACTCCTCGCAGACGAACTTCATACTCCCCGTCGGGCCCTCCGCGGCCGTGTACCTCGGCGACCGGTGGGTAAGCAGCAACCTAATGGCGTCAACATACGTCTGGCTCCCCCTCAGCATCTCCGGGACCAGCGTGACGATGCCCGACGCATCCTCCTGGGTACCGAACCTGAACACGACAACGACATCCGCGTCTCTCGCCCTACCGTCGCAGAACGCGTACGAAGGCGAAGCAGCGACGTACGGCGGCGCCGCGCACGACGTGTCGTGCGGCGCGTGCTCGGGCGGCACGGCAGCGGGGTACGTGGGCGGGCCCGATGACGGGACGGTCACGTTCACGGGGGTGACGAGCGACGTGGCGACGTGGACGACGGTGCAGGTGCGGTACGTGAACGGCGACAGCACGCCGCGGTACGCGAACGTGCGCGTGAACGGGGGCGCGGCCGTGAAGCTGGCGTTCCTGCCTACGGGGAGCAGCGTGTCGAGCAGCACGCTGAACGTGGACTTGGAGGCCGGGAGCGACAACGAGATTCTCTTTGAGGCGGTTGGGACGGGTTGGGGGCCTGATATTGATAGGCTGCTTGTTCCTGTCTCATGAGATGGTTGAGTCGTGCGAGGGGAAAGGGTTGGGAAAGTTGATAATAGTGTTGAAAATAAATGGCGTTCCTAGTAGTATGGAAAAGATAATTAAGGCACGTTATAACTTAAGACACCATGGATACCATACCTCGCCTAACATCTTAGCTGATATTGTGAATATCACCTTACATATCACGACGCGAAACAATGTCAAACCCCCGTCAACTTCCTTTGTCGGCCAAACTCGACGTCAAGGCTCTTCGATTCATATATGTATACCTCCCGCACTAAATGCTACATGACTCCCCCAATCCCTGTTCAGAAGCTCGAGGAAAATGAACACTTCTGAAATAGCATGACAAAAAGCCGCCGGACCAGCCGAAGTAACAACAGCCAAGCAATATAGACTACCCGGGAAAACCCCCCGCTACAATACCCATTGAGACCCTCCCGTCTTTTGACGAACGTTCGACAACCTAGATATAAACGCCCTTCATCATCTCCCCTTACTAGACTCCTATGAAAGTATATCGTCGGAATCACACGAGGCCCTTCTGCCGTCCCTTACAACCCCTAAATGAAAAGCCAATATGCGTTATTCTGGAAATTCCACCGACTAAACCGCCTATGACATGTACGACACGATACGTATTGCGACAAGAGTATAAATAATAGGGATGATAGCAAAACGTCCCCCAACAATAATGATTCGTGTATGTGGCCATGGGGCGATAAGTCAGGGCCGCCTGGCTAATTTATCAACTGGTGTAATCAATTCCAGCAAGGTTGACCGTTTCGCCGTCGTGAAAAACGGCTCGACCGGTATTAGGTCTTATGTAATCGGCGCCTAGAGCACATTATAGCGCGCAGCCAAGAAAGCACCTAGGGACGCAAATTTCATTTGAAATGAGTGTAACACTCTGGTATAGCAAAAGAAAATGGTATCAAGTCGTAATCAGCCGTGAACGCCGTGCAAGGTCCTCGAAACAAACGTGGTGCAAGTTGCTGGTCGGTAAATAAGCCAGAAAGGCTCAAGAATGCTTCCTAAATACTGGTGCCCCCTGATCACCAGCCCTTCTTTCTGGCAAAGCGCTTGTTTAACAAGGCCAATACCTTCGTGACATTGAACTGTACGTATTCAAGGTCTAGGTCGTCCTGGTTGTCTTTCTGCATTTCTAGCAGGTCGTCGAGCTTGAGATCGAGCTCTAAAAGCCCACGGTTGCGTCCTATACACTGGTTAGCCTTGGCACGAGTATTTGAGAAGTTTCTGTCCGACTCACCTTTGTAATGCAGTGAGATCACGAAAGTTCCCGGTAAAGGACTGGTGAAATTAAAGTAGATGTTGGCCCTTCTGTTATCAGGGACATTGCTCTTCTGAATAACACCTTCCTTTTCCAACTGCTGGTGAGTGAACTTGTACGGGCCGAGAACTTGCTGTTTCTGCTGCTTTCGCCTCGTGCCTTCGGACTGGCTTCGCACATTGTGAAGATAGCTCTTGTATGTCTCTAATTGGCCGACAAGGTACGAGTTGTGGTCCCTGATCGTCTTATACACCTCTTCGAGCTTAGCCGTCTCCGCAATGACTCCGTCCTTCAAAGAACCCAAGTGCTGCAGCTCTTGTTCAACTTCATCCCTTAGGAGGCTGAATTGGTCGGACTTATCGATGACTTTCATCTCCTGGAGTTGGCTAAGTAGTTCCATAGCCCGAATACCTTTCCGAACCATGACTGCGTCGTTTCTTGACGTGGCTGCTGCGTCGGCAATCCTCTCCAAGCGTAATGGACGTCGGGCGACCGAACTATTCGCAGGAATAGACCGCATCACCTGCACAAAGATAGATTTAGCTTCCATGAAGTATACTTCTTCCTGCGTGATATCCAAGGCTGCTGTCAAATCATCGATGGCGGTCTCCCATCGACTGAATAGGGGAAGGTTGATGGCTCTGTTTTCTTTCCGAGGTACTTGCGCGGGCGCGTGACCTAATTCGGTTATTATTTGAGCCAAGTGAGAGGTCTCGTCTTTGCAAAGTTCCCCACTATGCTTTTCGATGAGCCCGTGCATGGCATATATCTCGTTCAGCGTGATAGAAAGCTCGAGGTCTTTCTTGGAAAGTGCGACGTAATTGTCCATCTCGAGGCTCTCGTAGAAATCCTGAACCTCGCAAAGGTCAAGCATAAACTTGTTGACACGATCCTTATTCTGTTGGATGAACGGCTGCAACTTCGCCATGTATGGTTCTTTGGCATACGATGGCTTATTAGCCAGATTCTGCAACATCTTGGCAACTAACGTTAGCGTACGTCGAGGTCGTTCAGAGGGCACTCCATCGATGAGCATGTACGACTTGGGTGTAACAATGGCGGGATTAATGAAACGAAGGAAGAAAAAGCCGCCAATCAATGTGCAGATGACTTGGTCGTTCGCGTCGGGGTATTTTCGCTTCGTTAAACTTCGAATCTGCTTGCATATCCATCGGATACCGTAGGGAGCCTCTTCAAGCCCCTCGATAATGGTAGTCAGAAAGCCGTTAGCAATTTCCGTCAGCATTGTCAAACGAGGTTCGATGATAGCCTGCACTTGGGGATTTTCGGCAGCCTGCTCCCCCGTGATGCCCCTAGGAAGACTTGGCGGGAGACTGCCGGTATCCTCCTCGATTTGCTGGCACATGCGCTCGTAGACCTTCAAGGGATTGATTTCGAGGTCCAGATCCGTCAATTCAATCAAACTGTTGATTCTTTGCGCCAGTACCGTTCGCAAGAAACTCTGCCCGGGTCCACGTCTAGTGTAGGTAGTCATCATACGAGAGACCGGCGTATTTGCTCGGAGAAGGGAGGAATATTCCGGAGTGGTGTCGAATTGGTAGGTCAAAACGGACTAAACGGAGTTAATAAGATACCCCCATCACAATAATAATACAAGAGAACCTACCTGAAACATAGTTAAGAGCAGATGCTCTTCTCGACTTTCATACTGATTTCCGTAAATGGTGAACATGACGGTCTGTAGCAAAGAGTCGATCTCAGACATGGACACTAGCCTACAGAGATGAGCAATATGCCTGGGCTCGGACTGCAATAGAAATAACAGATTGCCGTATTTCTGCGTCTTGTCGTCGTTGGGAAACGCGCCCTCTAACAGATCGGTCGCATCTTCGAGGTGGCTCGCTACTTCGTTTTGCTAATAACTGATTTAGCCACCTAATAATTGTAAGTAGGGGGAGAGAATCAACTAACCTCTTCCAGAGCCATCCGGTTCTGAATTAGTAGAGCAATTCGGGAATCGAGGTACCGAACATCCTTTTCCAGGACGAAGTTCTTCTTAGACTGCGACGAAATTTTGGATTTCAACTCGCGCAAGATCTTCTGAGCTGTAGTTCGCCGCTTGAATTAGTTCCTTCTCATTCTACAACGAGATTTATCCATGATGAACCCCTTACCTTTTGCCAAATCATCTTCGATTTCCAGATCCGACTCGTTCGCCGACATAGATAAGTACAAAGCCGACATAGAGTATCGCTTAGACTGGCGTGCGGAGCGCGAACCCTCGTAGGAAGACATGGTGTTCTGGCGAGAAATCGGTTGAAATGACGAAGACGAGGCTGTCGATGCCCTGGAAGGTGTTTGTAACATGACTGACATGTTTTAAGTGCGAAGTACTATATCGAATCGTAAAGCGGTCGTCTCAACAGCCGCTTGTCGGACTTGTTAACGCTAGAATAGTGAGCTAGGCGCGACGAGGAATTGCGATCATTAGAAAACCAAGACAATTATTGTATCGCGCAATTGAATTGACCCGTATCGAACCGAAATCGCCTAATGTTTCTAGTCTATCGAATCTCGGCTAGGTAGGTAATTATATACTTCACATGAAGCGATGACGAAAAGGAGTCGGGAGAGGGAAAAGAGGAAAATCGTCTCGTCGGTTGGCGTCGTGCAGGTTCGTAACAAATTGGTGAATGTATGATTGCGTGTATATATTATCGATGTATATCCGAATTGATTTATTTTCGGTTCGGAATCAGAATCAATTGAGGTCGGCACGACGGACCAGCAAGCGCCAGTATCAACGTGGGTTAAACCGAAAGGGTTTAGGTTCGTCGAATACTGAATGAGGTTTGTCTGACTCGGATTCTACCCGCAAGGGAGACAAAAAAAAAAGGTCGCTCTTGGTTCGTGGTGTTCTTAATCGGTCAACAGAGTGGGAACTGGGTGGAAATACGTTTAATTAGTAGCCGTGAATCTGTCGCGACTAAAGATCAAACACCGGATTGTCTGTGACCAATTAAGCAGAATCGGATCGTGTCTTGTTTTCCTCAAAACAATTATGGTCAATGTTCGCTTGGGCTGTAGGTGAAGGCTAGACGGTTGGACAGCATAAGACCGTCTGGGCGGGCGACGAGAGGGCTGCGCTTCGTTGCGCTGCGACAGAGGTAGCCGCAGGATTGGTAGTGGGTAGAAGAATTAAGTCGCACACACGGATATGGAAACTTCGTCAAGACATAAGCCCCCCAAAAGAGCACAAGCGGTCGTGCTAAGATGTTGCACGGGAATTGATTGGAAATCGACTTAATTGACTAAGACGAGGAATGGCGAAGAGGGAGAGGGGTTCGGCGCTCAAAAGAAATCGACTGGGCCACTGAACTGCGACAGGGCGCAAGGCGTGTGTTCGGTCTGGGGGTCTGGATTATTGGTTATGGGTTCAGGGTATATGGGTATGGGTATGGGTATGGATGGGTATGGGTGTGTGGTGTGAGATGTGGGTGTGTATTGGGTGTGCTGGGTGTGGTATGTGGTGTACGAGAAAGGGGAGGGAACATTGAAAGACAAGAAACTTCAGATACTTTGCGGGATGGATTAGATTTGGGGGTTTGGCCTGAATAGTCGTAGCGTGGAAGCGTATCGAGGAAGTTTGTGGTAGGTGAAGTATGGAAGTGAATTGAGTGCGTTAGTGTGTGTATGTACGTAGCACCGTAGTAGCGAAGTAGCCAAGTACGTAGCAGCAAGTACCACCGTGATAGAAAAAATGATACTATCCTAATGGATGCCTGTATGCTACTACTAGGTATAGATAACATCAAATCCGGTTGGATGTTCGGCTGTATGTACAAAAACGGAATCAACGCTTCAACGCCATCGATTAAACCGGAAGCGAGTCGACCAAAAGTGGGGACATTAATTGAATAACGATATAATTGCCGTAGAGGGGCGACTTTCAAGATAATTCTCAAAATATCATCACCGAGGAAGCAGGTCCTGACCGTGGCATATAAGAATTTACCAATTAATCAATGACATAGGGAACTAATAGACAATATTCGAATAAGCGAGAATGGGATAAAGTAAAAATCGAATAAGCAGAAAGAAGCAAGTATCAATTCGGAATCAAAGGAACTCGAAAGGGATGACTGCTCTCAATCTATTCGTCATAATCCACGTAAGAAAGAAATGGGAAGGAAAATGGGTTAGGATGCAAGTAAGGAAAACAGGGTAAGGCGATGTTGTAAAAGTCGACCTGTCCCTTTTTTTCCTTCTTTCTCTTTTGTTCTATCTCCCTTCTTTTCTTCTCTGGGCCAATGAAGGTCAGCAATTATTGAGATTGAGATGATGGTGTGTACCGTACCGTATGTGCGTGTGTCCATGCCAGTCAGTGCCGGGGTATTGGATTGGCGGTCTAGATATCACACAGTCACGGTAACAAAAAGTTATTTCATTACTGCGCAGTAGTCCATTCAATGGATGTCAAGAAACTGGAGCTTTCAATGGATGTTCTCTCCAAATCTCTTACGGTAGAAACTTATGGTTGGTGTACTTGCGCTAAAATAGGTTGACTGGGAATAGAAGGTGGGGGATCAGAACAGTGACAGTTTAGCGTGTTTTTTTTTTTAAATCGTCTCCTCTATTAGTATATTTATCATAATTCGTTCTCGCTTAAACTGCATAGAGTAATATACTCCGCGTATGTAAACGTTATTGTATGTACAATTGAATGTACAAATGTTAGATGTCGAATGTACGCAAAACATCGCTTTCCAACCTTGTTCATAATATCGTCGATAATGCAGCCATCTGAGCCATCTAGTCCTAGGAAGCCTTTGAAAGCGTCCGATGATAGATCATGATATGATCCTGACATTTTCTCGAAACCGTGTAGAAGAACCAGCCACCTCCATTGTCAATCCATCTGGATCCTCAACGCCCACTATCGTCACATGCGGATTAGAAGAGCCGCAGTTGCTAGCATGTTAGAGCTGGGATGCCATGTCAAATGGATGGAGGATGTCTGTGTTATTGTAAAGTCGTGCAGCGGGTGTGCGTGGCTTGTGCGGGCCGTCAAGGTAGCTTAAGCAGCTTAAGTAAGGAGTGCATATATTTCATGAAACACCTCGTGATGATCGACAGAGCTCTTAAGCACAGGATCGATATCTATGAAACATAAAGCAAGGTCTAAATGAAGAAGCATGAGAGTTATGAGAGTTATGAGAGTTGTGAGAGCTGTGAGAGTTATGAGAACCAAAAGAAGCACAAGTACTTTACTTCTGACAAGTTGGCAGTCGGCCTCACCGAAAGATGTTTACATACAGTAGAATATATATATGAACTATGATCAAGGTCAAGATGGGCGAACCGAGACTTTTGTTTCCTTGCCCTTCGGAAACTGAAATAGTGGTATGATGGAATACTCAGTAAGAAAATAAAGTATTCCTACTGTGTTAGTTTCACTTTGAAGAAAACTAAAAACCCATGCAGCTAAACAGAGCCGTTGCCCCATACATACTAGCGCCTCTCGGAAATCGTACAAGCTAAGTCTAAAGAAGTAAGTATCGACTTCCTTCTTATCATTCTCCAGTTATCCAGGAACCACCCTCATTCATCAGCCAATAAAGGCTTTGTCTGACAGGGGAAGCCAGGGGTAAGAAGGAACTCAAGCGGGGTCCACGGCCGAACATTACCGACGCAGATGGAAGTCTCCGATTACGAAACTTATTCATTATTTATTATTCTTGATATTACTTGGCATATGCATGTAACTCGAAGTCTGCACGTTATCGAGATAATGCGCTTCGCGGAGGGAACACCAAGCTCGGACGAAAATACAAATACAAATAAACACAAATACCAATTCTAGAAGAGTAATTCTAGAAGCGTCAAAGAGTCTCTGCTCGAAACGAAAATTCCCGTCTTGTGCGAACTGTGCGAATCAGCTTCAAGACATTGGACTAGAAATATGTCGCGCATGGAGTGGTAAGAGAACGCAGGATCTCAAGCGAGTAGGAGAGTTGCATTTTCCAATTTTGCATCTCGAAAACAAGGCCGCCTGCAGCTGTCTCTTGTTTTGTTTCAACGCCTTCGTATCCTTATTTGCCTTACTTGTTATTAGACGGGCGCTTAAAGACGTCACAGAAGTCGAATACAAGGGGAAGCGTTTATTATGCCAACACCCACTTATTGGATTATGGGCTGATGAAACACTCACCACTACGAGAATTCTCTTGTAGAATTATGGGATTGTGGAATAGGTGTCATCGAATCTTGCTTCCACCGCCACCGTATTTCGTACGCAAGCCGTTATCCATCATCATGCAATAACAAGCATGGCCCGAAGATCTCGACCGACAGTAGCTTTTTAACTCCGATGCACACGGCTACATGGCGCATCCATACTATGTTTGGGAAGGTCAAGAAGAGCCTATCTCAGCCAAGCTACCTAGCAACTACCTAGTCAGGTTCGTAGTCAGAAATTCCACGCCAACATGGATCGTTTTTGCGGGGTTGAATTTCATACTCGCGCTATTAACTGCTAGGGTCGCGGGCTTTTGAGACATCTGACTTAGGTACGCTTTCTGGCCAGTTCAATGTTGTATTGATCATATATCGTATCGAATCCTTCGTGTGCGGCTGGACAATCAAGCACGTGGAAATCTACTTCTACGCCGCATGTACGATCTATGTGCTATGTATGGAATGTATGTATATACCAGGTAGCCGAAATCCAAGGAGGACTGAGCGTCAAGCTTGTCAGGCCGCCAAATCAATTTTAACCGTACGTTCGCTTGCCCCGTCCCAGAGTTGTGTCGCTTTCGGTTGCCGGACCCACGACCATCTGAAAGGAGGGCCGATCAAGTTCGTGATAAGCGGCATGGGTTTAATACCGCCAATCGCAAGCCACGCCTAAATAGTCTATTGTTCACATATTATGTGGTAACCATCTCTCTCACATGATGAAATTCCGCTGTGGGCAAAACTTACCTACGCATGTGCAATGTACTATGTAAGATATCGTCACTTCTCTTTCCGCTTCCGTTCGAGACTAGAGATGCTATAACCAGTTTATCAATTCCTAAATCCTGATTCTATTCAGCTCCAGCAGCCCAAATCTGCTCGACCCAGCCGCTAAGAATAAGTCGACCCAGCAAGCTCGCGCCAAGGATCCAGACTGCTCGCCGCCACGTAAACTTCGCACTGAGATCTGTTGAAAGACGAGGCTTCACAAAGCAGATGTTCGCGGAAATAGTCCAAGCGTTGGTTATTTAGCGTTCCAGCATCCGGTACTTCTGGGGTTTCGGAGTATTTTAGAATTGCAACCCGTTTCTGGCTGCCTATCGCCACCCAACCATGCCTATTATCAGCTAGCCTGTTGAATCTGACAGGCAGGGCTGCATATGCACTTTAGTGTAGTGCTGTGCTTCACCACCTACCGACGCAGGAACGGCACCCGGAAGACGACCCAATACCAGCTTGTCGGGGCACAGAGGCGAAGAGTTCGAACCTCAAGACGTTTGTACATCTAGTCCCGTGCCCCCCAAAATTGCGATGACCGCAAAAAATCACGAAACATTATCCAATCCCCCTGGTTCCTTATAGGAATGCCCCAGGAATACCCGTGCATCTAGCGCCTGTGTGTACAACGGTAACACGAGAAGGAATCTTAAGCTGTGCATATGCCAGACCTGCCGCCCAACAGATTTTAAATCACACATGATTGTTTAACGGTTGTGACGTCGTGACACCCGTCCAACCCACCGTACACAAGCTCTCCACCGCTATTCCGGAGACAGGCAGGTCTGATATGACATCGGTTTCAGATGTCATCACTCGACAATCTCGTACTAGCCATGTACACCATCAGCCTGACCTACATATATAGGTAGATATCTACATACACATACACATACACACGCACACACCCAGCATACAAGTGTACCAGTACGTTCTATAGCTACTTCTGTGGGTCGATGTCTACGGGCTACTTCTTTATTTTTTCAGCTCTCAGAGATCTCAGTTCATATTATCGCATTGGTTAGGTACCTACCTGCCAAATTCGTCATCAAATACAAGCTCAGCTCCTTTCAATACATTAAGACCTAACCCATTCCGCCCATCCCAGGTCTGGGCGTCTCGCGCCATTTTATCCTCGGCGACCTCCATAAAATCCAAAAATAGGGTATTCCGGCAAATGCGGTGACACCCCCAAACATGACTCATCGTTAAATCAGATTAACCCTCATTTTCCAGTCCCGCGCCCTCGGGATCCCGTCCCTACTACTGTACGTACGCTAGCAGATGTGATAGGGCGACGTCATTGGTAAGAGGCGTTACGCGGCACGCACGGTAGACTGTGCTCCAAGCCTTCAAGTGCCTGCTCCGGGGACCCGGCATTGGGTCGGTGGCTGTTGCGCTAGTCTAACCGTAAGGAGAGGGTCAGCCTCGTACGAGAGACATTCACACTTCTTATCCAGCTTCTGCGCAGGGATCACCGGTTCGTGTGACTATTATCGATGAAGCCCGAAGATAGACGACGCCGGCGACAATTGTTAGTTATTAGGAATGCATTATATCAACTACCCAGGTATACCTAGTCGGCGTATTTGTACATAGGTATAGATACGTACATTTCCGTGAACGGATCTCGCGGAGACGGGACTGCCACTCTGCTCCGGTCTATCAGCATGATGAAATGCAGATCAATCACATCCGAAGTCTTGCAAGATTTACTCAGTTATATTTGCGGTATCTTATCTTATAGTAGGACCACTTGAGTAAATCTTTCTTTGTTATCTTATATCGTGTCCCCTTAATTAGCATGAATACTATTATCCCCTTGCTTAGTAGGTAGACATCTCTCATCATATAAGGCAACATAGGTATTAAAATATATACTGTTCATGCTTTATATTCTGGGCCTGGTCTATGTACAAGTTCATGCGAGTACCATAGTACCTTCTAGTCCCCAATTGAAGACTTGCGCCGGTTCAGGGGATCCCAATATTACTGCTGGCCATACAAGCCATATTTGACAGTAAGCTGCTGTCAAGGGGCTAGTCCTCTTAGACATGTAGAAAATGGCACACCAAAATTAAAATTATTGTTGTAGAATATAGGTAAGTATTACATGCCCATGATATTATTCTTACAGAGTCTGCATTTAATAACGCTTAATGTTAGATATAAGACGAAGGATAAGCGTCAGTATTTACTTGCCATATATTTGTAGATATCACACGCAGCTGCAGCCAAGGTGCTGCTAGCTACCTAGTCACTTGCTCTCAGCGCCAGACAGAAACACACTCCGTGAGAGATCTTAGTCGATTATAAACCATACCTGACTTCGGCAGGACACACCAGGGCCGCCACAATTGCTCGATGGCTACCTAAGATGGAAATTCAATGTGAAATTCTGAGATGATTATTCACTAACATCGTACTTGAGAGCATGAACGTATCTGGAAATCTAACACAGTGATGATATAATGTTCTTCAAAGATCATGGTGAAGCAAATTTAGGTACGTGCATAGGATTAATATGTCTTTGAGTCAAGGCCTTTTCGATGCTAGGAACAATTTATACTAGTTATTGATTTATATGTCAACACATTGAATTTATTTTGAAGAGTTACTTCAAATGATTACTGATTAAAGCCTCAATAGTGATATGAAAAAATATATCCCCAAAACCTCCTCACTTTAAATGTAAACGCTTTCATCAAATTTTAGATTATATCTAAGAAAAGAACGTACTTACCTATTGACCTACGAATTATCTCCGATCCTTCGACGCCGATGGTGTACCTCGGCGGATCCGTTCCGGCGCAATGGAGTGGACCTTAATCGGGCCCCGAAGTCCTTGCCCCGCATTCCGAAGCTCATCCGCAACGTTCAACGGGGCAGGGTCATCGAACGGACGCCGTACGTAATCCGTCGGTGTTTTAGGGCGAGTGGGCACGGAGTTAGACCGGTCGTTGCTTAATCTGAAACTAAAAGGGGCCGGGGTAGGGATAGGAGGGGATCGGGAAGGGGCACCTGCATCACACACATCTCAGCGCTTTAGCCCTGACGTCTGGGTCTCTTAGCATCCAAAACATTCTTGACAACGAGGACTTCATCATCACCCGGGTACCAAGATTGGTTCATTTCGGCGTAATCACTTTGAGCTATTTCCCTCCTTCGTTGATGCCTCTCCAAGGTGCTCAGGGGGTCACGGCTGAGCTCGCTGAGCGGGCCTGACATCCTACCATGTTCCTCGTTAGTAGGGATAGGGGTAGGGGGGAGCCTACCTGAGGTGCCTGAATACGCGGAACTTCCACGACGGATGGCTCTTCGCCTGCGGAGAGGTGCTTCAGGCAAGGGCACAGCCGGGAACTCGGCGGTTGGCTCGTCGTCATCGTCATTGTCTAAGAAGGGCCACCTGACATTGTCAGCTGTTAAAGGGGCTCGAAGTTGATCCTCGGCCTGGCGCGTCTGCTCAAGTACGTTAGCTATGGATCCTGAGTATGACTCGGGACACCATACTGCACCGGGGCGATACGGAACGTACCGCGGTCTTTGAGAGCGAGAAACGAAAGGGAATGGTGTTCCCGGCCTGGCTGGAACCCAAGGGACTTCGGTGTTCGAAGGAGAGCTATATGTGTAATTCCGCGAAGTGTTAGGCCTTGGCAGCATTGTTCTCTCCGTTCGTTGTTCAAAGGCTTGTCCATCCCCGTTATCATACGTCGGGAGATTAGGGAGCCTTATTGGTACCGGCTTCCGACGGATCTGCTTGTCTTGGTGCGCCATTGTGTCTTTTTCTGATTTGAAGCGTCTATTGTTAAAGTTAATATGGTATTGTACTGATAGTAATTGTTTCTTTGTGATTTATAATGGAGAGAGGAAACGATGGCTGCTTTGAACCTCCTATATCTACGATCTGAACAATTGACTGTTATGAAACAATCATGCAATGAATGATGATGTTTGTGAACACAATAACAAGTCTAGGTAGTAATAGTACAACCATGTATTGTTCCAATTCATGATTCGACTGGCCTACTTACATCACTTCTTTCGTGTCTCACTATAACACGAGGAGTCATTTCCTTTGTATTTCATCAAAGTCTTGACTTCTATAACGGAATCCCATAAGTAACTCCAAGACAGTATTATCTGTAGCAATGCTGGTTTGGAACTATCCACTTTTTAAGTTATTGTATGTCTCGACGACGCTATGAACTCACAGGATGCAAAGCAAATGTCAGGTACTGGACTGCACAGGTTACGAATTTATAACACTAATTCAAGATCCTTTGATACCTATTCAATATTTATTTTTTGTGGATCGTAAATTTTGCGATAGATTGCTTACATACCTACCTACCCACCTAATTACGAATGTATACTCTCCTTTTATGCTAATTTTTCATACCCCTTTTACCCCAACTCCCAATGCTTACTAATGAAAGGATGCCGCCTGCGGCTAACAATTCCAACGCTAGAAATTCTACTATGATAATCAACCCTCATCGTTCGTCGGGATACTTATTCTCTACCAATTTTTAATACCTTTGGGGTTGTTGGCGTCCCTCCGGAAATTTCTACGAATTTCCCTCTTCTCCCAAATCAGTGACATCTCTAAGTTAAGACGTTCCCTAATCTGTCTCCAGTGTTTGCACTTTTGCAATATTTTCCTGTCTTTTGGATCAGCCTGCATCTCTAAGATAGCCTCTGTGTGCTGTGCCTTGGCGTGCTCGTACTCCGCCTGTTTAGTCTCTAGAACCTCCCATTCATTCTCCGTAAATGCGAGAGTATTTGGCGGGTTATCGAATCTGAGAGATGCAATACCGTCCTCTGTACCCTGGCGGTTTTTGTTCTTGGTTTTACATTTCGTTGCGTCCGTGTCTGATTCTGAATCAGAAGCAGGCGGAGGGGAAATGAGGGGAATAGAAGGTAGCCGTGTGAGAGGGGCCTTCTTGTATTTTGCACAGAAGTCTAGAAAGCTAGCTACCCGTCTTGTCGTTATCTCTTCTGGCTCAGGCTCATAACGGTTAGATGGGATTATGAGTCTCGGCAGCGACTGAGGAGTCGGGCGGGTTCCTTGAGTGGTTTCCATTTCGAATACGATGATCAGGTAGAAAATTCCTGTTTGGATCGAAATTTTTCTTGGTGTACGTCACATGGCTGGCTGATGTTATATGGACTCTGAATTGCATTGTATGTTAGCTTTTCAAAGACATAACAAGGAAACAATCAGCTTCTTGAGTAAACAAAAGCTATAATAATAGCCCCTGTTGTAATCGAAGTCTTTGTTGATGGTTTAGTAATATACCTCTTGTACCGCTTCAGTATACTCGCATACGACCTATCTAGCACTATTAATTGCTTTGACTTCATTGTGATGTTGCTTTCTCGTTTCCCAATAAGCCTTAACCTGTCACTAGAATGAGGTCTATATTGTATTCGTAACTATATTAACCAGGTATCCATTTAGGTAACTAATCAGATATGTGTACTTATGGAGAGCTTTAATACTGATCCAGAGCGCCATGTGCTTGGAACTGGTAAGACATATTAACTATCCTAGTGAAAGAAAACTCTTAACTACCTAGCGTTTTGTCCCTAGGTTTGGAAATTTTGGTCTTATTGAATGAGTGACTTTTCTCGAGATTCTGTTTTATTCATATCGAGCTCTTTGGTAGGTAAAGCCGATCCATTTCCGAATACGCCGTATCGCACTCGCCAAAGCGGCCCCCCGGGCCGGGACGGAGCCGACGGCGTAGGAGTCGGACCCACCGCTTCCTTCCGCGGAGACGCGGCGTAACAAGTGCGCCACATATTATGGACACTGAAGATCTTCAAGCTGAATGCGAAACAATTGGAGCCGATCCACTTTAGTGCTGGAAGGTAGGATCTATTATTGCTTACGTATGACATAGATCAATTGTGTCAGATGCATTCATGCACCCGCATTCTGTGGGCTCAAGGAATATGCCGCTTGGATCAGGGCAGGTGAACGATTGAGTACTTAGGCAAGTGTTCTCGACTTCTAGCGCCCAGCATATTGCTCCAGACATCTCATTAAATTACACGGTCAAAGCGAATATGCCTCAGACCTGGCTGATAACTGGCTGCTCTAGCGGCTTCGGCGAACTCTTCGTTCGAAAGCTCCGGGCCGCCGGCGATAATGTTATCGCAACGGGTCGCTCCGCTGAAATGAAGCTGTCTCACCTCAAAGATACGGGTGCCGAGATTCTTGATCTTGACGTTTCTATGTCTTCCGATGCTATACGGGCTAAGATAGAACATGCGTGGAGTTTGTTCCCGGATGGAATCGATGTTGTTGTTAATAATGCCGGCTACATCTTGAGTGGTGCCGTAGAAGAGTTGAAGTAAGTGCACTGGAATACGCGCATCCTGAAGATATGGTCGTGGTCTAACATGGGGTATGAATAGTCCAGAAGACTTGGAGAATGTTATGAAGACCAACTTCTACGGTCCTTTTCACATTACTCAAGCAATTCTGCCTAAGATGCGTGCGAAAGGAAAGGGTACATTGCTTTACATGAGCTCCCAAGCGGGTTGGTACGGTGACCCTGGCGCATCAGGGTACTGCTCGTCGAAATTTGCTCTTGAAGGTACGTAATCATCGCTTTTCGATTAAAGTAAGAAATAGAGGTTAATGTATGAACGCCGCAGGAATGGCCGAATGTCTCTCAAGGGAACTCGCGTACATAGCGCCAGGCATCAAGATTTTACTTGTTGAGCCTGGCTACTTCAGCACGAGCGTATTCAGTAAGACCAATTTCGCGCCTTTGCGAAACCAGACAGATTATGGTGGTTTCTTCAAAGTTGCGCAGGACTACGTGGCGGACGTGATAGGCAACGAGCCTGGAGACTCCGACAAAGCTGTCGATCGGATGATTGATCTAGTTAAGGGGACCGGGATGGCTGCGGGCAAGACAGTGCCGCTACGGGTGCCGTTGGGAAGTGATGGGTGGGGGAAGGTTAAGGAGAAGTGCGAGGAGACATTGAAGATCTGCGAAGAATGGGAAGAGCTGGCCAAGAGCACGGATAAAAAACCGGCAGCTTGATGCTTGCGAAGCATCGTCGTTGATATGTCTCAGCTAGAAATGTGATCGTATGGTGTGTCAGGTCTCAAAAATCGTGTAGCTTGAGGTATTGCTCGCACCGTAAGGCGCTACGAATTTAGTGGCCGAGCTGAGACAACCTGAGCTATCCTAGTAGGGCGGCATTTCGTTGGTAAATTTAGGTGTAATTCCGTGTGGCAGAGAAATCTATGATCTACAGTTGCAACTACTACTTGTACATATTCCATCAAGTGCGGGAACATCCTATGCTCGAAGAGGCAGCGTATGAACCACCCTTCCCAGTGTTGCGGAAGGTCGCCCAATCATGATCTTCTCGTGCGCTTCTCCTTGGTATTTCCGCCGTTCGCTTCAGTACTTGGGCGCTTCCTAGTATTAGTATCGCGTTCTTGGAGGATGTCCCTGTTGTCTGAGGTATCCGCTGAGATATCTACTACCAACGAGAAACCAAGAAGCTCGCGCCTCTTGAAGAACTCCCATGCAAGCTGATAAATAGTATTATTACCCTCCTTAGGCCCGTAATCAGACAGAAAGTGAGTTAAGTCTTTGCGTTCGATGCGATTCCCTAGCGCTCGGCGGAATTGGTCAACTGTCCACTCCTTACTGAACGCAAAGATGGCAATCATAGCTCGGATCTGATCGCAGTCCCTATCAATATCCGTTCCGGGATCTAGATACCATTCTTGTGGAGTGGGCTTCTTTTGGCCCGGGTCGACTACCGAGTAAATGATCGGTCCCGGATCGCTGTATGTGCGTTCGGCAAACCCCGGTTTGGGCGTTAGATCAACGTCCTGATAGACGTCCTCTAGAGCCTGCCCTAGATCTAGCACCCGTCCTCTTTCGGTGTCGGTTTTGATGACTTTATTACCGGCAACTAATGCTATTAGCTCTTCACATGTCTTCGGTTCGCACTTCTCAATCCACTGTTTAACGAGAACCGAATATTGCTTGATTTCATCGGAGTTAAGGTCAGTAAACACAGCTAGTAGGGCACGCTCTAGCTTGTCTTCTTGAAGTTGAGTATCGATATAATCCATCAAGCGATCTCTAACGTAGTGGTTGGGCACATCGTTGAGCATATGGTCGCGACCAAGTCGGCCGCCACTGACAAGTCCGGTCCAAGACGTAAGTATTCCTGACGTAAAGTTATTGCCGCCTGAAATTGAGTCAGCGACGACAATACTTCCACGAATATTTATTGCCGTTCCAGGTTTCATGTTAGTCGCAGATGCAAGAGCATCAATCAATTCCGCATTGGATTTGGTAAATCGGGGTTCCTTTAAACAATTAATACTCTATAAATTGAAAGAAAATTGAGTGCCTATACTGCTCTGGATACGGAGAATGGCGTTTCGGGCTTCTCTCGTTTGGTCGGTTCGGTCCGTGCTGGTTCATCGCGATCGCATGGTATGACCGAGATGACATCCTCGTAGATTTGAATGCAGCGGCCGATGGGGAGACAATTCTTCATCCACTCTATAGTAGCCTGGATGAAGTAGTGTAGAGTGACCCCGTTATATTCCTTTTCTAACTGAAGCTGCCGCCCTTCGTCCTGGGACTCTCTGAATCGATGTTTCCTGTAGTAATTGACTGCATGGTGTTTAAACTGATCCATCTGGTCATCCGATAGCAAGTGGTGCTCTTTAAGTTTTATTACCAACTGGATTTTGGTATTCGCCTAATATTCGATGAGCCTGAGTTCCACGTTGTAAACGGATCGAGTAGCTCGTTCATACTTCTTGAGCAGCCCGATGGGCGTTAAAATCGAAGAAACGGGTGGTGGCATTGGATTGAGGCATATTTGACGGAGCTAGGTTTTCATAGATAATACTGTTAGAAAAAGAGTAAGATGTATAAAACTAAGACTTTTGTCTTCGTATTCCCCTACGTTGTAGTTGAGTGATTTAGCTTTCGCGTTAAGTCGCGTCTAAGCGCGTTGTAGATTAATGACTTGGAAGTCCTTCGAAGCGAAGAATTTACTTAGTTACGTCAGCGGGCTTCGTAGCGCGTAATACAGGGATCTAGCCCCTATTGCTACGACATGAACGTCGATGTTTTACACGGATATTTACATATCATTGAATATTCATTATTCCGCTTCATAACTTTCTTGCTACATTCATATTCTCGTATGATCCCTCAAACTCATCAAATTTCCTTCACAATCCACCTGTTCAATCATGCACAGCCAGTAGCCTCGTAAAATGCAAGCGGCGCGGTGAAATCTTCGAGAGAAAAACAGGTGGTGGTGTACTGAGTGAGACTAAACGCTTCTCTGTCTCCGCAACCTGCGGATGAGTAGAGCGAGATCCTACACTCACTTCCCGACGGAATTCCACCTAAGATCGACTTGTGCCGGTCGGCGTTGGGAACCGAGTCACATGTCACATCGCCCGGTTGTTCCACCTTGTCTGCACCCGTGGTCGACGTTGAGTTGCCGCATCCCGCGTCGTTAAACATGGTAAATGACCATCCCGACGAAGATTGGAAAAATATCGAAGCAGTCATGGCGACGAACTGGAAAGTATGCGAGAAATGCATCGCGTTGGTAATTGATTCTGGTGGCAGGGATTTTCTTTGATCGACAGTCGACAGTGCGCAAAATCTGTGGAGAGCTGAGCTTGGACGAGTATCTTGTCAGCTTGTTCGGAAGTTCGATAACATCAGATTAAATAAAACATTGGTGATAATAATTGGGATCAATTCTATCAAGGCAATGCACTATTTATATGTGCCTTTCAGGAAGGATTGGACGCTCGAACTAAGTCCTAGGAAGGATACCGACGACGGGAAGTTGTGATGTCACGATGTCACCATCTGCATCAGATAGGTAAGAATCACCAAGAGCTACATGGGTCAATAATCGCAGGGTATGGGGTGTATCGCCTACACTAGCTGACTAGCTGACTAGCTGACCAGATGAGCAAACAGTGAATACATGTGCTTCATAACTTACTTAGTACCTACTCACCCCGACGAAAACTTGCTGTTATGACAGTATGACTGGTACCAACAATTGGCCAGGTCGTGTCACTCGGCCGAGTTTGCGATCTATTATTTTTCAACCGAGGATCGATAGTGTAACAATCCGATATCACGAAATCACTTGAAAGACAAACCTGAATGGTGTTGCTCAGGGTCTCCACCATGATCAGCGACGGATTGAATTGATTCAGTCAGAATCTTTGTCACGATGGTTCATTGGGACAGGATGTATCAGATATTAGTCCCTATCTACCCCAAGTTGAGATTTGTGACTTAGGGAGATAAGTTCCAATGATTGTCCGCAACAATTATTTCTATATAATGAGTTCCTACATCCTTCATTTAGCTTTACACTCTAGCAAACCGCCAAAGGAAGATTCTGCGATATGGTTCTTGAAGAAACAGGCATCATGGCCTCTGAGGAGAACTCTTCTAGAGCCCGCATTAAGATCACGCCAGAACTCTTTAGCATCACTCACTTACAGTATTATATCGAAACTAGGTATGCCTTTCTGCAAGATTTACCTCCTGAACAAACCGGAGAGTTGATGAATGACCTGCCATTGGAAAGACCAGAATCCGACAAAGAGCTGCACCAAGACCAACGGCGGGAGATCAAACATCGCAGAGCCTATCTAGCGACCGCAGCTATGGAGATGGTCTATGGAAACTACCGACAAGCCCTTGATGCGCTTGAGTATGCCGAGAATGGCTATCGAAAGTACTTTCCGCGGGAGCATATCTCAAGGCTCGAAATCTCAAGTTTTCGGGCTCTGTTACTGGCGCTCAACTCGAAGCCTATTGAAGCGGAAGGACTTTGCAAGAGAACTTTTGCAATATTAGGCGAAGAGAGGGGATATAAGCATCCATTGACACTAGTAACGATGAGCATCTTGGTGCAAATACAGTTAAAGATGTGGCATTTCTTCCCTGCTATGGATACAGCAACAACTCTGGTCCGGAGAACAACTAAAACATTAGGAGAGAATGACATCTTGACGCTTCATAGTAGGGCCCAATTGGCTGCTGCGAAGTTTCACCATGGGGACTACTATGGGGCTGAAACGGACCTCGAATCGGTTATTCCAATTCTCGAAGGCCATCTTTTGAGCGAGCACCCAGATATGTTTCAATATCAGTGCCTTCTCGCCAAAGTCTATCTTAAAAGGGGGAAATTTGAGGCTGCCGAAAAACGTCTAGTCCCAGTGCTCGAGATGAAACCTCGGGAGTATTCTAAGGATTCGAGACGAAATGAAGCAGCTCAGACAGATGTGGATACTGGATTTCCAGAGTACGGGCTCACAGACTTTCTAAACACCTTCGTGAAGGATCCTAAGGCAGCTTTCTCAGGAACGAAGCCCCACCCACAGTTCCTGAGCGCTCTGGCAGTGTATGCGGATATTTTATTTCAACAACAATCTCCTGCAGGTTTTGCGATATCCATTCACAGAGCGACTTGGTTGCAGCAGAAAATAGAGCTTGGCAATTCACATCTGGATACCGTGGCAACCCTCTACCGACTTGCCGTCTTAACAAGAGAGACTAAGGAGGACTATGAGTCTTATATTGAAGTAAGAGAACAGCTAGAAGAAGTGACCAAAGCCCGCAATGATATCTTCGGTGGGTCACACGCTTCCACGCTATGTGCTCTGCGCGAAGATTTGGTACTTGGCTACAACATCAGGGCGTTGGTAAGTCCTGGTCCATGGGTCGACAATGCTGAGACGGATCCTATCTACTTCCAAGGCAAGGATGTTTTTGCCGAGTCACATTATATTTACGAATGTCACAAATCTCGTCTCGGAAGATTCCACCCAGAGACCATCCAATCTCTTTATTGGTTGTTCAAGCTACGAGTTTCGAAGTCATTTCACGAACAGACATGCGCGCTCGCTAATGAGCTCCTCGATTGCTTGAAGGTGGTGCGGGACGATTGCCCGGTGTTCTCACTAAGTCTAGAGTGCTCCGTTGCATTTCTCTTTTACGAATTCGGCTACTACCGGACTGCAAAACAAATATCGGTCAGAACGACGGAGGCAATCGATCATTATCTAACTATGGGAGACCGGGAGATGCGTTGGTTCCTGGAGAGACTCAGATCTGAGAACCTAGGCTTCATTGACCATCTCTGTGGTAAGCTAGGGGAAGAAAGGGGCTAAGTGGTGAGGAAGTCATCTACTAAGCTAAATCGGTCGTGCTGATTAGTATGTTTCCGACAGGAAAATATATGTAGGGTGGGAACTGTTGAATCCTAAAATCAAGGACTTATATGAATAGTTTTTTCATCTCTAAATAGTCAAAGATATTCATGTGAACGAGTAGGTACATTTCGATATGGACACCATATAGGTAGCACGTACCTAGATAATAGATAGCAAAAGTTCTAGCATCATAATTATAAAAGAAAATCACCTAAATTCGTTTCAGAAAGATATTAGAAACAAGCGCTAGTTTTATTCATCAGCTTAGAATAATGAATTCTGAGAGCTATAATGCAACCCCCTTTTCCCCTTTCTCAGCTGCCTTAGCTAAGCAGCATACATAACCAACAACAATTGCCATAGTACAAAAAGCCTATCGTGTAGAGCCAAACCCGTTTATCCTAGCTCTTCCTCCTTTCGGGGAGGTGCTCCAGGCATCCCATGCAGCAAAGAAGCGCGCCGACGGCCTTGGCCGGATGGATGCATGTAGTTACTTCGGAGAACGTCCGAAGAAGGTAAACAATCTCAACATAACCAAACCCGGTTATCCATATCCAGTAACCAGTAAAGTCAATCAATGCGACAGTGAAGCCCAACCACCAAGGGGCTCCAAGAAAAAGCAAAAAGGGGAGGAGGGGTTAACAAGTGCGATCCGTGAAATCTAAGTGGGTCTCTTACGACCATCTTAACAAGTCATCATTTTGACCCGGAACGATAGCAAGGAGTTGTTTAACCAGAATGGTGACATGGGTTTTGGACAGATCCTTGAAATAGTTGTTTAATTCGATCTTCTCGAATCGAACGATGCCGCCGGCGCGGATCTCGGCGAGGGTCGAGCCGCACGGCGCCAGTCGGAACTCGATGTTTTGGCCGTACTGCCTTTTCATGGCGTACACGTCGACGACTCTGTGATCTTGGTTGATTGTGCCGATGTTGACCGCTATCCGATTGAACGAAAGCTGGTGCGTAAACGATACATCCTGCGAAGAAGCCTGCGAAGCCTCCGCAGCCTCTGCAGCCTGCATGTTCTCTATAGTTTGCGTGGTTTGTACTGGCTCCATGGTCTGTGAAGGCTCGGAAGGCTGTGGGTTCTGCGTAATCTGTGCAGTTTGAGGAGCATTCAACATCAGTTTCGCCGGATCTATCGTAAGTCGCTCTGGTGGTGATACTCGGGGTGATGTTGGTGGTAAGTTTATCACGTCGGATTCTAACAGGGTCTGGCTTTCGGCTTCCTCTAGCGCCTCCATGGCTTCCTTTTGCTTCTGTTCGAACGCCATCCGTCGGGTTGCGCGCCAGATGTGGCCCATGTTAAATGGCAAATTGGGCAGAAATTCTAAGTCATCGTCCGGAATCTTCGATAGGTCGATCTCGGGGTTTTGGAACTCGGGTTGTTTGGCTTGAGGTTGGTTAACTTCATCTTGTACAACTTTAGCCTGTATAACTTCAGGTTGTATGGCCTCAGGTTGTATGGTCTGAGGTTGTGTGGTCTCGGGTTGTATAACCTCAGGTTGTATAACTTGAGGCTGTATAACCTCAGGCTGTGTTACTTCAGGCTGCGTAACTTCAGGTTGCGCAACTTCCGGCTGCTTGGTCTCTGACTGCTTTGGAACTTGAATGACCTTGTTAGGGCGCGGACCATTAGCAATGCCCCCAAATTTTGTGACTCTCCCTCCTGATGCTTGACGGGGCTGTTGATGACGTTGATAATGACGATGTTGATTTTGGTGAGGAGGAAAAGCGGGAGGTGGGATATCATGGCGGATGGGGTTAGGGGCAGGCGGTTCTCTGATATGAGGACTCGGTGCGGCTTGATAGTTGGGTGTAAATGCCCCCATAGGACTTGGTATGCTACCATTTGACACCGGTGGGCTTGGTACTGGATAAGGTGGGTACCCATTGATACTTGATTGTGGAAGATACGGGTTCGTGATAGGTTGGTGTTGTCTTTGAAACAACTGTGGTGCGACTGCGTGAGGGTATTGGTAATAAGGAGTGACGTTTCCGTATTGATAGTGATATTGGTAGCCTGGAACTTGACCGATAGGGGCCCCATTATAGGTCAAGAAGTCGAAATCTGACACATTCTCTTGCTGGGGGACATAGTAAGCCCCCCCACGGCCATCGTTCCCAGTGTTCGTATTTTGAGAGTTGAAGTTTGCCATCGTGATGCTGTTGATATCAATGTGACGTGGAAATAGGCTCAGAGAATATTGTTATGTAGAATTAAGATGCTGATGGAAGGGAAAGTTGGCTAGTCAATATTAGCGACAAGACAATCCCGATATGTTCGTAGCTAGGCTTTTACTGAGAAAGCTATTGTGGTGGAAAAGAGGCCGACTTATATACCAGAAACTAAGCCATGATCCTCAAAATTACCTATTTGGTGGTCGCCTAGGAAACCTGCATCTTTGCAAAGGTAGATTCAAGAGATGGCAATTAGGTTTTTACGTGGAGGCCTTGCCTATTCTTGACGCCTCTCGTGGTTGTTACTTTCCTATGTTATTGTTCCTTCTACCGTTATCTCTGTCTGCCTTACCACTGTTTATGCTACCCACTCAAACTAAACGTGCGTAGGTGCATAAAGTAACTTAAATGACTAGACTTGTTCTGTTGATTCGAGAATCGCGACGAACAATGAGGCGCGTTGCTTCCTCAGGAGTGAAACAGGTAAAAGGAGAAAGCTTGATAAAACTTAATATTGAGTTAATGGCAGTAGCCACCTGGTAATGTCAATTTTATAGCCTCCTAGAAATAAATTTTAACCTAGAATATGGCGTTTTCCTTTGACCAGCCAGTAGGCAACTAGCTTTATTCGTGTTGTTTTCGAAATCATAAGTTTAACAGTCTCGCCTATCCCTTCAAAGTCTGATACATTCAATTAATCAGTTTTAAAATTTCAATCCACCGTCATCAATCCGGATGTGAATCGTATAGCCCTTTGCCCGTACATGCGCTATCAATGTCCGACGAGCTGATATTTTGAACTATCATGTCACCCCCACCAAAACGCACCATGTCCCCCTTTAAAATCGCATTACTTGGTAGCCAGCCTGAATTCCTTAGGCCATTCTCAGGATCTGTTATAAAAGCTAATACATAATCCTGCATGGCTTCTGCTACTTGCTTCTGGAAGTCGGTGGCATCTCCTGTGAGATTATAGCTTCCAAAAATCATAGGTAGGTCAGCGCCGTGATAGGCTCCCATCCACGAAAATGGTGTCAGGTTTGAGTAGTTTCCAGCATATTGGTACCGGTACGTAGTGAGATTATTAAGGCTTCGGATATTCGACGAGTTGAATGCTGGGCATATGAAGTCGTCTAAAGTACCTTTATCGACGTCAGTCATATTAGGACCAGCTGGTAGATTGTCGATCGGGTATGTGATGAGGCTCGACTGTTCATTTGAGGTATCGCTTATGAGAGCTGGTACTCTCGATATTAAACCCTGTTCAGCCCTTTCCGTGTAGTCCTCGAATATGACCTTGTCGTCGACGGTTGGTCGAAAAAATAAACGAGGTTTCTTCTCGTCATCCCCATAATGGCCGACAAAATTCGTGATCAAACTTACTGGGACTTGCTGCATGCATTCAAGTTCAGCCTCGGCGTCGGCTGGGAAGTCACACTCAAGTTCCTTGGCAACATGCGTGAAGTTTGTCTGTAGCGCATTGTCGCCCTGGGCAAATGTCCGCATGGCGGCCCCTGACATGAGAAAAAAACCGGCTGCCAATGGATCTTCATGGTATGCAAAGTTTAGAACATCTGCCGAAACTCCACCAGCTGAATGACCCCATAACGTGATTCGGTTGGGGTCACCTCCGAAAGCATCGATGTTGGCATGCACCCACTCAAGTGCCAGTCTTTGGTCCAAAATTCCGAGGTTCTGATCTTCTAGCCCGATTGCATTTGGGAATCCGAAGATGTTGACTCTATAGTTGATTGTTACCATTATGTGCTTCTGGCTACGATCAACCCATCCCGCCGGTATGTGATGAGGAGCGTCTAGGCCGCCACCCCTGAAGCTACCGCCTGGCATGAACAAGCCCACAGGGAGCCTGTCTTGTGACGTAGCATTGATGGGGGTCCAGATTGCTAATTTTAGGCAATCTTCCGCGGTTGTCTGTGCCATTTCACCTGCATGATGACTCTGGTCGCCTGTGTTGATGGAGAAGTCTGTGATGTTGGAATTCCATAGTGATAGTTTAGATGTCAAATACTGAGGACAAGAGGGTGGGAATCTGTAAGAATAATGATGATCCTGTGAAGGTTGAAGCGCCACCGGTGGTTTCCACCGGAGCTTTCCAACCGGGGGTTCGGCATACGGGATGCTTCGAAATTCTCTGACTCCCGGAAAATCGGGATTCTGGAGACCGGTGTATGTTCCGGTCGAAGTCTGTATCGTGAACTCGGGACACTTTCCCCGACCATACAGAGGGCTACCAGTAACGATCCCACAGAGAATGCTACTTAATATCAACGCAAACCAACCCATTGTTAATATGAATGGATAAAGTGGCAAGAAGAATTGTCACTGTCGTGTTGCCTCAAGATTGGAGATGGTTGGGACGTTGCTCGCGTATCTAGGTAGGTAGGTAGTGATCTATGTCTGTCGTCGATCATGACGACCCCTTTTTGGAGAATTCAACTCACATTTATAGGTCGCTAAATATACGAGTCAGATTGTAGATACTATATTGACAAAGATAGATATACCTCACTTGCAAGTCTAGATTTGTGTCGGCAGTTGCGAGGCTCACGGATTTACCGTTGTATTCAATGCGACTCCGATGTGTAAGCTTTCAAGTAAGAACCCCTCGTGATGAATTCTCAAGGCCCCCTATGGCATCTGGACCGCAGTTTCGCATTTTGTTTCAACAGGCTAAATAATGCCATCTTGCATCATTGGAGCGGCATCTCATAGGACCAGATATATGGGGTATCAGGGACCAGCAGATGGATGATTTGAACAACTACTTCAATATGAATATATGATGTACAATATCACACAGGTGAAAGGATCTGCTTAACCATTAAAATATCAGCCGTTCTAAATTTGGGAGTGACACCAAATCTACAGTCTGTTTTCGCTAAATCTGCAGGACACTAACCTAGCTTCTTCCGGTAGTTTTTAAAACCAACTTCATCTTCTCTCCTTTAGGTTACTACAAGTCATTCAGGCTCTTGTCAACACGCCATTCGCACCAGCTCCTAGATATGTCACCTTTCAGTACATATTCACGGACTACGACCTTCAGCCTGCAACTCCCGCGGTATTTTGCCAAGGTTTGAGGTGGGCGATGATAACTCGTCTAAAATCTTCCCGCCGCCCTTCTCGTTCTATGCGCACGTAACATACGGCGTTATACTTGCTTTTGCGCCTGAGGAACTCGGCCAGAAGTTTTTTTGGCGTACGCGCTTGCCGATATTCAGGACTTCAGCTTAGTTCGCTTCGACATTTCTTTCTGCCATAGCGCCTTGCCGGCTGATGTCGTGCGCCTCTATCGCGCCCAGATCAAAGCGTTGTGCAACTACGCCACCGATACCAATGCTTTCCGTGGCGTCGCCGTGATGCCGACTGGTGAGAAATGGGGACAAGATGGCGTAAAGCTGCTCTTTGACCCTCCGCCCAGTTCGCATTCTGGGAGATGGCCTGACAGATGATGGGACGTTGACGGTCCGCGACGTTGCTATTTACGGACCAACTTGGTTAGACATGAAATTACGAACGCTAGCCGACAATACGCGATACTGGAGTGGCCTCGATGAGCAATATAGAGACGCTATTGACGAGGGAAGGACTGTGTTGTAGCTTGACTGTTCGGGTGGGCGCCTTGCCATGGTCCACATACCATACCTGCTCGGGACGTTAACTCTTTCAAACATTGTCCCCTTTTGTGAGTCTGACTACTTGTGTCATAGAAGGTAGCATATTGGTCACCCCTCAAGATATCGTCATTAGGTAGGGGGCTACTATTCTCAAAATATTCACTGGATAGACAATTCATTTCTGACTGATTATAGAATTATGTATTATTCTTCGAAATTAACGTTTAGTACGCGCGTTTCGCTTCGTTTTCGGAGCTGACTTTGTATTACCCCATAATTAGTAATTGACCTTGGTGTTGCTAGTGACTTGTAACCAGGGGTTGTGTGTATAATCTGTGTCTCGTGTATGTACATGGTATCTAATAGACATTAATTCATAGAGAGAATAAGGAAACATCGCTTAACCATGCCGTCTAATCGTAAATAAAACATCTTCCATTCTCCGTCATTGGCATCCCCTCTTTAGTTTTCGGATGCCACCCTAGACCCATGTCCATGGGATCTTCAATTGTCGCTAGGCTCGGCGGCACATCAGGGGCGTAGTCCATCGCGAGGCCGAGGAATGTCCTGTTTCCATCGATGGCATACGTTCTTTGCTCCAAGTCTTGGCCTTGCCATATCGCCCAGAGGCGGTCGATTTGGGCATGCAACAAATAAAACACTGGGTCGTTAGGAGTACTGAACGGATCCGCTGCCTCGCCACCGACGAACGTGTGGGAGTTTAGGTGCCACAGGTGTTCGATGTTGTTCCTCAGCTCCTTCATAGTGTTAGAGGCTACGATAGTCGTTGCATTAGCCCAGTTCATAACCCCTTTACTCGCGCCATCGAAGAAATCCCTTGATAGGCATCGAGGATTCGGCTTGTAACCAAATTTATTCTCTGGGTCGATGATCACTTTTGCTACGGGCCCCATGCTAATCGTGAAGTTCTGGAAAGGACCATCCGTGATGCAGCCCCCTCCCGTGCCAGCGGGCTTAGGTAGAGTGAAGTTGCGTACGGCTAAGCCAGGCAGGATAACCCGCCTTGGGCCATGGGGCACGAATGCGCCGTTACCGCCGAAGGATGTCATGGAGCCGTCGAAGACCTTGGACTTGGTTTGGTCCTCAGAGAATCGTGGGACATCCCAGTACGGCAGGTACCCTTTGTATCCGCATTCTTCGCGGAGCGCCTTCTCAATCTGCCAAAGGAATAGTCGATGCCATGGAAGTAGGTAGCCCTGAAATGATCACTTAGTATAGTTCTCTGGGCTTAAAATGGTGGTGGCCTCCTCACTGATTGATGGATGAAATTTGTTTGGTTAATGTGGATGTAAGTGAAGTCATCAAGTCTGTTGACAGCACCGGGCGCCAGTCTCATATCCATCAATGGTGGCTTCGCTGCGAGACAGTGTACAGCTCGGATATAGTCAACTCTCGTTGCATTGTCAATCTCATCCCTAAGAGTCCGTATTAGAATCTGAGACAATAAGATTCTAGCCTTTATCACTGATCGTGGCGTCTTACCATGACTTCCGAACAGCAATATTGCTGTTCGTACAGTTACCTGCCCCCAAGGATCTCCTGATGTTCTTTTGGTACGTGAGTTGAAACTTTCTGAAGTCGCTGGGCATTGGTATTCCGCCGACATGGTGAGGGTTCCACCATATTGGTCCAGCTAATGCCGACTGGCTCATCCATGCAGCACAAGCCCATAGTATGATCAAGCCCCCGAATAGAGGCATCTTAGGTAGAGGTTGGGCGGGTTGATGTGACGAACTTTCTCCCCATCAACTTGGTGAAAACCGATGGCGGTCAGTAGTCCTATTTCAATGAGGATAGGTAGCTCTCCTCTTGGCCGTATCAAGAGCGCGATCCGACATGGCGCTAGATATTTGCCCATTATATACCTAGGGAGCGACGGATCTACCCAAACAACGTCGCCAGGGTTTGGCGTCGTGCAACATCTAGCAAGCCTATAATCCTTATATTGTGAGATTTGATGGATTAAAAGCATCCCTAAGGAACCCTCAGACTGCAAATATCGCCATTACCTGGCTGCGCCGCCTATTCGGGACCGAGGGATGTCGGATCTGATGTGGATGATCTGGGCGACCTACCGGTTACAGCATCGTATTGAAATCGATATGTGGCGCCCTTTTCGGGGCAGATCCCCCTGGCTAATGAATGTACCATGCATGCTTCCACGTGTTGCTAAATATCTCCTATGCATCACGATAACGAACACGTTCTAGGCGCCCGTTCAGCATTCATACGGTCCACCCGAGATCCCACACGGGCCCGACGAAATTAATTGAAATGGAGTGATATCATCCTTCGGAAGGAATTATCAACATGCGATCTGAAAATATTTCATCGACCATGCACACGAAGGGAGATCCGATAGATTGGGTAAACAGGTACCTAATTTAGAATGTCAACGACGGGATATATTGCTTATGTCTCACCTGCAATAAGCAATGATATTCACCGATTTCCTTTCGCAAACGCGACCGACGTCACTGTTTAGACAGCTGTCAATCGGCTAATAAATCTGGAAATCCGCAAGAGCGGTCACTGCCGGTGGCCCATGCGTGAGATCCATGCCCGTACACATGTCCCCCTCCCCCACCTACACCAAAAAGAAAAAACAAATGAAGCTATCATGGAACAAGTTTTTGATTGGCTGAGGCTTTGAATGGTGTTGTCTTGATAAACCGCTATTTTCAGCGGAGACCATACTGGGTAGCCAGTAGGAGCACCACACCACATTCACCTAACATATTATCATACCAAAGCGCACATCGATATTCTCAACTTCTCACGTTTGCTACTGCGATATCGATTTCTTGGCTGTGAGTGAAGTATATGGCTGTTGTCGTAAAGTCCTGTACATTAAAGTACTTGGGTTGGTATGCAGGTGGCTTTGATGCATGTTTCGGCCCGTATGTGTTATATTCAAGTAACCTTAGAAAAAGATTGTAATTATATATTTTTCATGGAAGTACAAGGGAACTGTTACCACCGGGGAGAATTCTTCCTTATTCTAATTGTCAGATCCTTCAGATATTAAAGAGGCCGTTTAAACGGCCACTTAATCTAGTCAGTCCCAATTTCCCCGTACCAACAAAGAGAGTTGATATTGTGATGGT
Organism: Annulohypoxylon truncatum; assembly: GCF_022578515.1. Lineage (NCBI taxonomy): Eukaryota > Fungi > Ascomycota > Sordariomycetes > Xylariales > Hypoxylaceae > Annulohypoxylon > Annulohypoxylon truncatum. Next base: position 161,948 of record NW_025953812.1, read on the forward strand.
GTTCATCGATCCTAATTGGTGCATCTTCTTTCCTCTTTCCTACGAAGTGTGAAATTGCACCGAGGCACCTATATATATAAGATTGCAATGTCCCCTTCATCAAGTTATCATGACTTTTGACATATCTACAATCATCTTCCCCTGAAACATCAACATTCGAGCTAGTTGCAAGTCTCATTCAATATTCCCAGGCAATATGCTTAACACAATTGATAATAACAGTAACCTCAAACCCCTTCATCAGATAATTTAAGTGATTGCCTTGTTGTCCTTCGCAAAGGCATTCTAGGCATGTAGCTCTGTGAAGAATTTCTATATCGTACTCCTTACGTCCAATCCCGATTCTTCACCAATACACCCGCAGAAAAGAAGTGGATGTTCTATTACTTTCTCTAGAACCCTTGGTTCGACATTGTCTCCCTTGCACCTAACTCTTGCACATAAATTGCATTTTGCTACAGCTAATATTATTTCAGTTGAGCTCCCTTGCCTTGCAACCTGACTTCCCCTCAGAAGCGCCAGAGGTTATTTGATACCGCCCTTTTCGTTGCTGCTGTTAACCAGCAACTAGGTATGGCTCAGCTGGAGAGTTAGGTAGGTAGGAATGAGATTTTGTCTCATGGATATCGTAGTTATTGAGTGAGTGCCGAAGCCTCATAAGGTACCTAGGTACCTATATGATAAACATGTCTCTGGTTACATAAGCCACGATACGTAGGCCCTCGCAATGTCGCTAAACCCGATATGTACATGCAGTGGTCATCAACTAGTCGGTTATAGGAATAAATAGTGACAACTCAATAGGGTCATAAATAGTTAGGTACCTACGTAGTTCTGTCAGTTCGGAATTCGGAACTTCAACTCCACAACTAATTTGAGACAGCCGTTCTACCTCACGCTGCTCACGCTGCTCACGCTGCTCACGATGAATGAGCAGACGGCCGGTGACGATGATATTACCGCCGCCACCGAACGTTCCCCTCTTCTGAGGATTGATGATACTTCCGAGATACCGGAGTCGTTTTGGAAGCCTGGCCATTCGAGGACATCAACCGTAACCTCATCCATCGCCAGCGCTACCATCAGCGTGCCAACAGTGCGCAAACCTGGTGCTATACTCGGCTTATTCTTCATCATAATATTCGCCGTTTCTGCTGCGGATGCTTTCAAACAGATACCTATGACTAGAATATTTGAGGATATCCTATGTCATGAGTATTACGATGCCGCTTTCGCTCCGGATGCGCCTATTGATGAAGAACTCTGCAAGGTCAACGCCATTCAATCCAACTTAGCGTACCTACTTGCTGTCCTCGAGTCTTTAAACTCTGGGGTCTCCTGTCTTGTTGCCTTGCTCTGGGGTATCGTAGCTGATCGTGTCGGGCGCAAGCCAGTGTTCATTATTTGTTTAACTGGAATGGTACTTAATCTACTATGGGTGATGGTCGTCGGCTGGTTTTCCTGCGCGCTGTCGTCTCGACTCATTTGGATATCATCGCTTGCTCACCTGGGTGGCGGATCTCCGGTTTTACTTGCATGCGTATACAGTATTCTGAGCGATGTAGTATCCGAATCAGATAGGTACGTGATCGCCCACCAAATTCCCTTCCAAAGCCCTATCGCCTTGCTCACTATTTTCAGGTCAATTACCTTCATGCGCATACATATAACGAGCATAATCGGCAATCTGATCTCTCCAGCCGTAGCGTCGGCAATGATGCCCTCAACCGGCCCCTGGCCACTCATGTTAATCACTTTTGCATTATGGATCATATCTCTTGGTCTGGTTACTTTAATACCGGAAACGTTTCACAGGGAACAATCCGGAGATGGCGATTCTCATTCCATATCATTCAAAGCGCGCACAGTGCAGGGCCTTCTCCAGCTAAGAGACTCACTCTCTATCATTCGAATACGCTCCGTCTTTCTGCTCCTCTGTATCTTCTTTCTGTCGTATCCGACTATCATGTGTACCCTACAGTTCATGGTTCAGTTCCTCTCGAAGCGATATCACATTCACTTGGCAGAGACTGGTTACGTACAATCCATATACGGTATCGCTCACATTGTTGTAGTTCTCATAATAATCCCCTCCGTATGTAACATGATTACCAGACCATCGACCCCTAGGTGGCTACGAATAGAGGACGAAGAAAAGCGAGATTTGGTACTAGTGCGTTGGTTTTACGCAGCCTCTATGGTCGGATCTTTGATTCTTGGCATTGCTCCGTCTCTATCAGTATTCGTGTTCGGTCTTATCGTCATGTCCATCGGATCCATATCGTCGAGCTTCATCAAAAGCATCGCAGCATCACACGTCGACTCCGAGCACCGATCAAGGCTATTCACCATCATCGCTATCGTAGAAGTGGGTAGCAATATATGGACGATGCCTGTCCTTGCGGGACTTTTTGCGCTTGGCATGAAGTTGGGCGGGGAATGGATGGGCTTACCATACTTCGGCGTGTCACTCACGTGTCTCGCCATGCTAGTCCTGTCATTGTCGGTGAGAGTACCGGCAACCAAGAGTGGCGCTGAAGAGTCTTCACTAGTTCATGAGCCCGTCTTAGGAACTAGCGCATGATGACACTAAAGGAGCTTTTGATTCCAATTGGAACGCGACTGTGAGATTTAAGTTGTTTCGCTACAGAGTGGTTGAGTATTAGGCCGATTCTACCATAACATGAAATGGATTATGACGAACTTGAATCTACGTGTGACGAAGAGACTATATCAATTTCCTTTATTCAATTACGATGGAGGTAACACTGAGTATCTATATCTCCAGTGGCCGTTGCCACTCCAAAGCCCTTAAGACATAACGATACCTACTCAGGTATCTTATTGTGTCTCGTATCGCGTAGTATCCCAAACGATCTTGATATCGATCTCGCGGCCGCTCATACGAAAGGAATGTTCTATCTGTTCAGCAGCTGTCTTGACAGGTCTCTGATACTCAAATCGTATGGAACTTAAAATTTTGTCTCTGGCGAGAGTTTCATCCCAGGAATCAGGGTACTGAAATCCTCTTTGGAGAAGGCCTTGGTCTATTAAGAACATGAAATTATTGCGTTTGCAGCGAAGTGGGGGCACTCGTAGGATAGATAAAGTTTTAAGAGCACAAAGCTCATCGGGTAGGTAATTGTAGAATTCCGGCTTGAGTTCTTTGCGCACACAGAGATTTAGATGGGTAACATGTCGCCACCAATCACTGTAGCATTTATCAAAAGCGAAGTATCGTGGCCTCCACCATTCCGGAAGCAGATCATAGGTGACGAACCCGTCCTTCTTAAAGTCAACCCAGGCAAACGGTGATGACGCCGCCACGCGAGGAGCCTTCCCTCTCAGAGCATGGCCCAATTGACGCCAGTTATTGAGCTTTTGTACTGGGTATCTGGAAACCCTGAGGTCGATTTTGACCCGCATTGGGTCCACAGGAATCTCTTCAGTGATGAAGATTCTGCGCTGGAAGTCATAAGCTCCGTAGCAAAGACCTTCCGTAAAATAGAACATAAAGTGTCTGACCTCGAGCCTATCCTCGCGCCAGAAATCCCATATCATGAGCTGGAGTTCTGGAGGTAGCTTCTGAAAGAGACGAAACCGATGTCTGGGAGCTGTCGTATAGGTTTCGGTCTTCGGCTTCAGAGGCCGAACGCCTGGACGAAGGTATCTCCGACGAAAAGGCATAGTAATGGAAACTAGATAAGTTGTGTTCGCTCCCGTGTCCTCAAGAATAACACGTGATTACCTAGGCAGGGATCCTTGGGCGTTATAAGGTCCTGTATGTAAAAAGATTCTGTGTGATTCTGGAAATGACTGGCCGCTCCTAGAAAGAGGTGTCTGGGTGTTAATAGATGGAGACAGACGTAAGAAATGAGACGGAAATCTACGAATTTATAGATTGGTGTTCACGTAGGTGCCTATTTACGTTGATAGGAAGTGCCTGAGGAGATGAATCTTCCTGGGGGGACGTATCACTTAGCATAGGTACCTACCTTGTATCATCCCCTTGAAGCTCTGTCTCCTTTCATGACAACATCTTTATTTCCTTTGGGAGACTTAGGAATCACTTATATACTTACTTAGGTAGGTAGGTAGGCGTCCCCTTTTACTATCCCCTAAGATATTTACTACCCGAGGCAATACGCATCCCCACTGGGCACGTTAGTGCATATGCCCCAACAACAATATCCCCCTAACTAGAAGTTGCCCAAGACAAAGTTCCAAGAGTAGAATACCATTAAACTAATCTAGAATTACTTTTCGCTAATCAGATATCAGCTAGGTATAGTAGGTGCCGATAGGCTGTTACTTGTGCTTCGATGTATTATAATAGCTGAACTGCTATGTAGACGACCGTGAGTTAAGGAGAAACCATATCCTACGACGGTAATAACCGGCTTGCTGAGACGGAGGATATAGGGGTAATTCAAGGCAATAGAAGTCATATTATTGTCGATAAGCTGTTATAAATTTTCGGGCTTAGAAGCTAGCATGCTCTCGGGAACTACCAGCCTCCTAGCATGTTATGGGGATGGGCGTTCAGCCGCCTCCCCTGCACCCCTACTTTGCCCACCTACTTTTATCAGCCGATTCGATCATAAGTATCCGCTTAAAGAAGGTCAGTCATATACATCTAGATCTTGCATCTACCCAGGCACTTACATATATGCAAGTAATTACTCATATACGGACCCATTATCATCTACCATAATGTCGTTGCCATTGACGCCGCCATGCCATCCAAAAGAGCGTTGAGTGAACATAAAAAAGCTGTAGGTATGGTAAGCCAAGAACTCCGGGCATATGATAATCCTTGCGTCAAAGGCTTCTCATCATGACAATGCCATCTGCGTCATTCAAGCGCTCAATCGCTCACGCGCTCAACTCTTTTCAGCTGGCTACCTCACTTTGCTCGTCACCGCCCGGGCCAGCGCACTGACGCTCGTCAGCCATCTCGCCCCGCTTTTAGTCCAGGGCTGTTGGAAAAACTGTTTTGCAACGCTGTCGACAATACATGAACGGAGAGCTTGGCACGTCGAGAGCGCATTGCCGAGTTGTGGCGATGTCTACATTTTTATATACATAGATCGAGGCCCGAACTTTCCACTGACTAGGTCACGTTGTCCGAATTCCAGCTCGCAAAAACCTATCAAGTTTCTTCCCTTCGGCAAGGCGGCCACTAGAGGAGGCAGGGGGCCATTTCCCGATGAAGTCATAACCGCTTTTTAGTGTAGAAAATTTTGTACCTGCATGTCTACGGCTATCGTTGGCGAGGAGATCAAGGTCCGTCGATGAATTACGGTAGTAAAAGTGGCTCACCGTTTGTGTTCGTGGCCACGTGTATGCAAGCTGGTTTGGCGAAGCGTCAAAGAGCCGTCGTGATTGGCTATTTACCTGGTTACATATCAGCCCTACATATGGTCGCATATGTCGTCTCAGGATAAATGCAAAATATATGTGGCTGAACAGTGCCTAATGCAATTTTTATCCCAATCATTGATTCGCGCCGATATACAAATGGCTGCATAACACGTAACCAAACCTGGCAAGCGTCAGAGCCCAAGTCACCCATAGCAGTGTTAATCGGCAGGGTGACGTGGTAATAGCGCTTTACCACGTCGATAATGCTTGGAGATTAATATGGGAAAGGGTACCGGGGGTACCTATCCTATAGGTAAGTAAAGTAGATCCCCCGAAGCCAAAATGTCCACCTCCAGATTGCGATCACAACCCTCTCCGGGCATCATGTCCTTGATAACACCAGCCTTATTTTTCATCGCAGCATTGTCTGGAAGCTACCTATTCTCATTCAAAACCCGGCATTCAAGACGTTCGAGGACGCGCGATCTAGTTTCGACGCGCGATCTCGACTATGAGTCGGAGGATGACAGTGTCAATAACAACGAACGCGACACTGGGCGCGACAATGGCGGTGAACAGGAACATGACCATATGGCGGCCAGCACAGAATCACGACAACTTGTCTATGACTCAGGAAATGACGACGATTTCCTCATAGTACTGGACAGGCCTCAATTTCGGACGCAATTTGGTGTCAGATCGGGCGCGGCGGTCCGTGGATATCCCAGCTACGGAGGCGTCTATGTCCTCCACTGCAACGCGGTTGAGCTCGACTTTCTAGGGCTCGACCGCTTTCACATCGCGATGAGAGCGCTGGATCAAGAAGAGGAGGATGCGCATTGCAACAACATGCGCAGGCTCGGAGCGACGTGGTGGGAGAGCGAAGCAGCCTACCGACAAAAGACCATGGACCCGGATCGGTCGGGCGACCCGGTCACGTTTGTGGGATGGCCGCCAGGAGGCGGCGTCTGGGTCCTAAGAACCACCCACGAAGATGCATCGGCGAGAGGTGTCGGCAGAATCAACAACTGCCACACCATGGAGGAGCGCTGTCGCCTAATCAACCACATGGGCGGCACCTTTTACGAGAACCCGAGAGAGGGTCTATACCTGGAATTCTAAACAAACAGATTCCGGTTATGACGGCCCCGAGGATCATGAAGCTATTGAAGATTATGTGAAAAACGAAGTCTCATTCGATCTTTCAAATCATCCCCACGGATACGACCAAAAAAATTACTGTAACTACTACACGATGTATTATAACGATGATTCCCTGCCTCACGGTTGGACAGGAATTGGATTTTCGTACAATTAAACTTGGATATGGAGGCGTCGGCGTGATGTTAGATATAAATACGGTTTCTCGCATTGGATTTTGTTAGTTTAGCTAAGTCAAAATGCCATCCTTAGCTGAAAGTTCTTATTCCATCGTGCACTAGACTCGTCTGAATGTTTGAAAAAATGAAAACTCGTATCTGATGTCCTCTCTAGCGTCCGCCGTCGCATCGCTAGTTCGGAAAAGAGCTGGCATCCTACATTTTTTGGTCATGCGATACGGGCAGATCCGGCCTTAGTATGGAAAGTGTTGCATCAATATGCACGTTAGCGTTGTCAATCAGTGCACTGCATGTTGGCTGCGCAATTGGTAGGCCTGGCAGCCTTACCACCAGCTGGGCTGCAAGCGCTCCTCTGTGCTACGGCATATTCCTTGTGTAACAACAAGATCAGAAGAAGCGACGGTGAGGTCCGCGATGGTCTTTTCTGGGGAAAAGTATCTAAGAATTGTACCATATACACCTCTGTAGATACCTATAGGTAGTAAAGTTATAAGGGTCTGTTATCTACTGGTTCCACTACTTGGATGTATATTAATGTCTATGAGACTCGTCGGAGTTGACGGATGTCTGCCTGGTGTCAGGGGGGATACTTCTGTATAAACCGTTCTTTTATAGATACTCTTGAGGATATTATCATAATTATCTAGGGCTTTTCATCGCATGTAAAATTTAGCAAATAATTACCACGAAGTAAAAACCAGTCTGGGTCAATTTCTTTTCAAGTCCCTCATATTACTCCATTCCCCTTTATACCCCCTGGCGCTTAAGGAAGTCAAAAATCGTCTTGAACGCCTGCGGGGCTACCTTGTGCAAATTGAGGTTATGACTGCAAAAGAATCAGGTTAACATGATTGCTATGAATCCGGATATATGAAGCTCTAATTCTAACTAGGTAGGCATTGGAAGAACTCACCCAGAAGGTAGGTTGTCAACGGTCTCAACAGCCTTGGCGCCGGAGAACGTGTCCTTCATGCCATCAAGAAGGCCAACGCAGTTACCACCACAAGCAGACAGGTCAAACTGGCCCTGGATAACGAGTACAGGTGCGGTAACTGCTGCGAAGTCGAGGGGACTACTTGCAAGCAGCGACGGTAGCTCACCAACGGCAAACGGCTCGCTGCCCTGATAGTGCGACCACTCAGCGACGCGACGTTCGAAGTGCTGCTCTTCGCCAAAGTAGACGTACGTCTCGGCATACAAATCCACAGAAGTCAGGTACCCAGGATCCAAGGAGCCCCAGCGCAGAGGGTTAGCATGTTTGGCGACACGGAAACCCGAGCCGGCGAGAAAAGGGGTGAAGTAAGTGAAGCCACCCGCAAAGCCGGTCAGAACGATGGCGTCGATAGCGGTCGTTTTGCTGGCGGCGGATGCGACTGTTAGGTAAGAACCGTAGCTATGGCCCACAAGAGCTACTTTGCTGGCGTTCACGGCCTTTCGCCCATAGTCGATGAGCGCGTCTAGCACAGCTGCTTCTACTTGGAACTGAGCATCGTTGACCGCGTCAACCCTAAGCGTACAATGTCTTGTTAGTTATCCCTAATTAGGTCAGGGGTTGGTTTTAGCTTACTTGGAGGATGAGCCGACACCGATGCGGTCGTAGTTGAGGACAGAGTACCCAGCGGCAACAGCAGCTTCAACGAAGTTGTACGCCTTTGAGTTCTCGAAATTTGGATTGAAGTACCTGTTCTCGAGTCAGAAATTTCGTCTAGCCAGCTTGACTCGAGAGAGGTATGAACATACAGCTTTGACTCGATGATACCGTGAGTTAGGACTAGCAGCGGGCCGCCCGTTCCACACAACGTAGCGCCAACAGTGAAAGTGCTCTTCACCGGCGCGGCAGTCGTACCAGCCATAGGCAAAGGGTCTGTAGGGTTGGTAAAGTCCCGCCTAGTAAGGTTCAACGTTAAGGCGACTACATCCCAGTCATCGTTGACCGTCGCGTTTACAATGAAGCGTGGAACGCTGACAGTGACCGGTATCTTGATCTCTCTGCAGCTTGAGTTCGTAGGGTATGGCAAGGCCAAAGCTGTCGCGGCCAGCCCAAGGGTAAATAGGGGGTAGGCAAACATCTTTGCGATCAGGAGACAAGGACTGGATAAAGTGATGAGATGATGGGATGTTGAGGCGATGAGACTGCTGCATACCTGCTGGCTGTCGGTAGACATGTTTATATATCTATCTCCCTGGTCATTACGGGAGAGGAGTCTGGTAGATAGCGCCGCCTACGCATCCAGCATTGATCAGCTTTCAGTGTATAAGAAGACTAGTATCCATCGGTCCCCACAGGCTGCTGACAACCATACTTGATGAAGAGCGGAACATATCCTATACTGACCAATTTCACTTCATGATGCGAGTTGCTCAGAAAAAAGACCCGTGCACTACTACGGGGGTAGATTTCGCCGCTAGTTAATCGCGAATATGAGATAGAAAGAGAATATCCACCAACATATCCAGCCCCATATTGTCAGCTTGACGATACTTGGGAAGCTACTGAGTAGACATGATTACTAAACACATTCACAGACGAGGTCCCCTTCGTTAAGTTACTTTCCTAATACCAGGGCATATCTCAATGAGACGAGGTATGTTGTGAGAGTGCCATATGCTCCGAATCGGGTAGAGTGGACCGTCAACCCCTCTACTACCGCCATCTCGTGCTAGCTTCATACGGTAAAGTCGCATCTCGTTACCCTCCCAAAAGGGTAGTCAAGGACGCGGGAGGAATTAAGTTATCGCATTGATTCCAAATCGGCCAAGGATTATTGTAGGGCTGGGCTTACATGCGAGGGATGAATTATTCCCCAAGCTTCAAAGCCAGCTACGAGGGTAGATTCTCGCGTCTACGATAGACTTCTTTCCTAAGCGAGGCCTAATTATCTTCAAATTTTCAAAATGAATCCCTGGTACACACCTTTGTAAGCATTTACATAACACACTTTATTTTTATGATATCAATACTGGCTTCGCTCTTATAATGTCCGCGACGATTAGAAAGTCAATCCACCATATGAACCCTTCCAGGCACTACTAAAGTTACATGACCTTCATTCCATTAATGTAAATATATACCCTTATTACATTAGGAATTAGAAGTTAAGCATCTCATCCTTCTAATTCTGCACGGAATTTCGAGTCTCCATCAAGCTCCAACTTCGCAAATGAGTCGATACTGGGCGCAGGGCTCGGGAGTGAATCTCCCTCGTTTGCTCTTAGGGCGTTAGTCGTGACCGATGACCGTTTCTCGATGATGGATGAGCGTGTTCTGGAGGACGATGAACCTATAGGAAAATGTTTGTCAGTCTGTTTTCTCCTTTACCCCGCATTCAGGGGTTACTGAATATGCATTGCTTACCTCCTTGATAGAGTAGCCCACCGTTATCCTCACTCATGAGTTTCCGCGGAAAGCCGCTGATAGGTAGGACCGTGACGCCGCTTGGATAAGGACGAGTCTGCAAGCAAAGCGATATGGTGACCTGTGCGTTTTCCGTCGTGGAGTTGATCCTGACGGGATTCAGATCGAAATTCCCTTGCAGATGCATATCTTCCAATACTGAATTCGTAAGGATAATCTGCCGCGGCGGCCACGGTGCGCCTGCCTCTTCCCGTACTTCGAGCAGGAAATACGGCTCGAAGTCTCCATCTAGTCGCGAGATGAGAAACCAACCTAGAGCCTTGAGCTCCGAAGAGGACAGCCGGAATCTGCAGAAGACAGATCCTGTGCAAGTATACCCAGAAGTCGTCTGCTTTACACCACTCCCGTCCTTCTCGAAGAAGAAAGTGCTGGCAACTAGCCGATGCGCGGCTTCGATGATCTCCTGTCGATTCTGTCGCAATACCTCTGCGGTCTCCCTCTCCACGGACTCCATCTTCTGCACCTCATCAAACTTGGGCAGCTTGGTAAGAAGTTCGGGACAGATCCGCATATACCGTCGACGAGTCTCCTCGTCCTTCATCAAGCTGCTGGACATGAAGCGGTTCCATGTTATCTCGCATTGTCGTTGATCGTTCAGCTTTTCCGTCTGACTAGGGACAGGATTGTTAAAAGACACTAGCATGGGTGTTTTGGGATCGCGGACGACGTATCCGCTGGTGGTCGCCGCCTTCCATAGGCTTGCGCCGTCCGACGACGGAGAGGTTGGCGTAGTCTGACGCTTGGAGTAGTTGCCAGCTCCGCCCCGACCTTGCCTAATTACGGCGCTGGTGCCCCCAAGACCGGTGGTGGTTACTGTCTCGTTAGTCAGAGATCGCGAGGACCTATATGCACTTGAGTCGTCTATATGGCGGTCTCCCACATTTCTACCTGCGCCAATAGAGAGCATCAAGTCAGGAGGGGAGTCGGCTATGTCGTTCCATATTGATTTAGCCTCATAATGAGCAACCACTGTTGGACATGAATAACGTAAGTCATTGTTGGCGTACTCCTGGTTAGTTTCGGCTTTGAGGTAGGACTTGAAGAAAGGGGGCGTGGCTGATGTTGCTCGGGCGCTTTGAAAATTTACGAGGTTAGCCCCATTTCCATTTCTGAAGTCTGCGACATGGAGACTTACGCTTCCCAGATAAGCATTTCTTTCGATGGCGAATCTGATCGCACGAACTTATAGGGGAGTTCTATAATGCTTGTCAGCAAGTTCTATCAGTCATCTAGTATTAGCAGGAGAAGTACTCTTTCCAGGAAGATCCAGCCGATTATAGTTCGCAAAGATGACAGGCTGTCGTTCAATACCCGTTGAAGCTGTAACAGCGACCTTCATCGAGGAAACTACATGGGATCGATGGGTCGCGCTCCCAAAAAAGGGTTGATCTGACAGATATCTCTTTAGAGCTTTCGCGAAAGGCTTGGTCTTATACAGACTGCCATGATAGAGACTGGACAATGCACCAAATATTGGTACACTAGTCATCTCTCTGGGAGTGAAACCCTCACTGCACATATCTTTGAACTTCTCCATTGTCGCGTTGACGGACCATTTCTTAACTCCCAAGGCAATGGCGATGATACCGCCCGCACTCATTATCCAGTTAGCCTAGTGCAAACCATCAGGTACCACACGAAACTCACTTAGTGCCAACGACCAGATCAAAAAATAGTTGGATGGGTAAATCAGGACCCAGTATCTTCTCTATCTCTGCCAGAACTTGAAGCTGTATAATACCTCGGATGCCACCGCTGTGATTATCTCATTAGTAATTTCCTAAGCCATGATGCGATGAAGTTGACAGCATACCCATCGAGACACAGAACTCGACTACCAGCATAACGCGGTTTGGTAGATATAATCCACGGAGGGTTTGCAATAACGTCGCGAACATGTAAGGGGCAATGGCTAATCTCAATTGTGGTTCTTGATGTCCTGGTTCCGTAAATTTGAATACAGGGGAAACAGAGAACATGTCCACATGGCAGAGCACACTCAGGTAATTCTCTTAGGCAGCAGAGACACGCGGAGTAGCTGATGAATTCGGTCGCTGCGCCTAGTACATTGGAATACAGCTCGTTGAGACGCTCTTGGTGGATAATAGCAGCAATTTGGAGCTCGTTCCTATCTAAGAAGTCCTGCCCGAGCTTGTAGCAGGAAGACTGGACTTGAGCTAGGCTTGCTTTCAGTAACTGCTCCCAGACAGGTCGGAAAGCCGAAACATTGAAATGGGACTCGTAGTCTCCGTTGCCGATGATTTTTCCCTGCTTGTTCTGATGTCCCTTAGGGTTGTGGCCTGACCTGACGTTGCAGCATTGGCCGAGGTCTCCATCGTACGACGGGTTCGTAAAACTACATGGACAATACAGATCGGCGAACGTCTGCAATGCGCCAGCGCAAGGCTTGGCGTATCGGTCATCTAGAAGACGGGCTGCGCTACCAGGTAAGTTTTGGCGTACGGCATCAAGCATAACGCATGAAGCTATCATCGGTCCCATAGCTCGGAAGATCTGCTCTACGTCACTGCTGAGAAATGGATCGCATGACTTTTCTTTGATTGCCAGCGCCAGGTTCAGTATATTACCCTCGAAGTTTCGGGAGATGGGACTATGTCGAAGTGTTTCCTTGACGAAATCGAATGGTGTATTGAGGTCCTTGGTAAAATGATCGTATGCTGCTTGGAGGTAGAATTGGAGCTTCTCTGTATTGGCTAGCATACGAACTTGCCTCTTCCTAAGATATGAAGCCTTGCATTGGTATCTAAGCAGGTCACAAAGCTTGCCAACTTGTTCATTCATCAACACTGTCATCAGGTCAGCATTTGAATATATATGGCCTCTTGAAAGGAGCTTTATCAGACTTCCAGTGCTCCACGATATGTGTTGAATCTCCCCAATGGTAGCATTCCTCCCAAAAGAAAATGGATAAAAGTAGAAAAGACTCCTTACTGTATGAACCCTTATACGGGATCCGCACAACGCTTATGGAAGCATAATAACACTCGAGAAGTTCCTTGGTGCTCTTTATAGTTTTTCCGCGTCTTTTCCATGTGTGTACCTATATCATGTTAGCGTCCGATATAACCTCCAGCTTCCCTTGCTGCCCATCCAAGGGGCACTCAGTGACGAAGTCGGTATAAGGTCCAGGAGGAGTTTAACATACTGTCAATGCATTAGTCTCTATTGAGTAGGTGACTAAAGAAATATATAATCTTAGTATGAAGCGTCGGCACGTACCATGTTCTTGCAAAGCCGGTTCACGTGAAATAGCATCCTGTATCTCTGTCATTAGCATCTGGGTAGCCTTGGTGACATCCCATTCCTTCTCGTCAACGTTGATATCGGTGGCGTTAAAGACGATAATCGCGTGAGGAAGTACAGGTTGGTTGAGCGACTTATCGACTAGGATATCAATGGTCAGTATTCGCCACTAGAATACCTAAGCTTCCAGGCTACGCGGATTCATATGAACAAGATGCGCTCAAGTCCAACGGTATGGGAATCAATACGACAGAAAATACCGAATAGACATACTTGAAGCTGCGCCCCATCGTATCAACTTATCGAGGACGACTGATTCGAATGACCTGGGATTTCGCAAGACGAATACCACGACATCGGAAAAAGTATAGAGGATGCGAGGATATAGCTGACTGACGGCATACTCTCGTCTCTGGGTGTAGGGTGTGTCTGCCCATGCGATCTTTCTAGTTAAGCAAGGCCTGCTGGTGCCGACATCGTCCGTATCATTTCTGCTTGAACCCTGCGGATTATGGCGAAGCTGCTTCGGGATGGCCTCTCCTCCACTCAGGCCTTCGCAATCAACTAAAAGCAATGGATGACTACCGTATAAAGTTGAAGGGTCCGCATAGAGGTGGACATCGCCTGTGGTAGAAATGCGATCATGGCTAGAGGATGTCACAGGCGCATAGTAGCTAGCACCCTCAGGGGCCGTTAGGTCATGACGATCAATAAGGAGTTTTATCAGGGTGCTCTTCCCGACGCCTACGTGTCGCGTCAGCCACGATTGTGCTTCAGTAGGTACACACGTAAGAACTTAGAATGTATGACTGGAGTGAAATCTTACCAGTTTCTCCAATGAATGTCGCTAATTGGGGATATCGTTCGCTAGTCTCGTCGGTAACGGTTTCGCTCATAATCGCGGCGAACCGCCCGAAGTCACGGAATAGGGGGTGACCGGAGGCATCGCGACCAAAGCCAAACCATGTCGTATCGCGGTCTTCGAGAAGCTCTGACTCGTGTTCTTCCTCCGTGCGCGTCGGTTCCAGGATTTGACGTAGCCGATGTAGAACTAGGGGGTCTGCCTTTTCGTGTGGTTTACCGTTCCTGTCGATCACCCATCGCGATTAGCTTGTGTAGTCTATGCTTCCACGAGCAAATCCTGTTATGGGATGTGGATATAACACTAGAATAGTTCCGGAGTTAAGAGGTTTTGAAATCTGTGTACTGACCAACCAACGGCACCAGGTGTGTGCAAGACCCATTTGGGCCAGCAGGCATCGCAGAAGGCGAGGTTATTGCACTGGATGCACGTAAATGTCTTTTCGGCATTCGTTCCGCACGTCTGACAGGGTTGCGATAGTGGTAAACGCCCCGCCATAGTGGATGAGGGTCATCGTAATAGTATAAACCCCTTGAAGTGTGAGCATCTAGTCGTTTCCGGTACGTAATCAAATCTTGGAGAATGGGCAGGGAGCCCTCGGAACTCGAGAAACAGAACCCTTGGAAATACGGGGGATGCTGGGCTGGCTGACTGGGCGCTTCCCCTCTTCGGCAGTCAGCCGCAGAGGGGGACGATGTGTGAGTGTAACCCGGACAAGCATTCTTGGCAGCTTAATTAGATCTCGATAATAGACGCAAGGCAGCGGATAGGTAATGAGTAATTGGATAACCGAAGGCGTGAAGACGATGTCTGTCTGGGACATTGCTTGACTCCGTAGACTACATGTACGCCAATAGCTCGATACTTGTCCCGTAATATTCGCAGACATGTAGCCTTTTCTGCGGCTACCCGTACAAAGCTGGCTGATATTGTAACACATATAGGTATGAGACAAAAATGAATGTTGGCTTGTTTGAAGGCGTTCTAATAATATCTAAAAAGGAAAAAGGAAAACATGGCTGGGAATTCAATTGATCCCGAGTAGCCCCTGAAGTTAACTCAACAGTAATGGATTCTTCTATCAATGCAACTTCGGACTTTCAACTGTCTACCTAGCTATAAAAAATCACATAATGGTGGATCGCACTAAATATTATGAGTTAAACATTCAATGGATTAGGAGGTTTTTCTGTTGGCCGTTCAATTTGTTGCGATGGATGCTACCCGCCTAAATATCTAGGCCCTACATATTACAGCGCCATCTTTAGTTACCTTACCCGTCGCATAAGGCATCTCCAAGTGCGAGATAGCGCTTGTGGCACACCCAGATCCAAGCGGCGACCTTGTTGTCTAGTGGATTAAGCCCTCAGTGGAGCCCCATTATAATTGGAATGGCCCTAGGGAGAAATAGATGCCTGACGCGAGTAAAGGGTGCCTTACGCGAGAAAGGTAATGCCTTACGCGGTTGATTAGAGCTGTGCCACAGCAAGCTGAACCAGCTTCACGATTATTAACCCCTACATTTCATAGACGATTAACCAATCACCAGTGAGCCTAAGAAGATTTTTGGTCAGAATTGTAACTGTCGAGTCTAATACTTAGGTCGCATCCAGTCCTTGCGACACCATAATTAGGATAGTTAGAGGGCAGTGCAGCTCCATTCTCCGTTTCGATGATGATCTAAACGGCAACATGTCCTAGCATAGATGGAAAGGTAGGTGAACAGGTTGGTATATAATACGATCTTGATCCCGATATTCTCCTAGGCCTCATCTCCATCAGCAGCTTTATTGTGATCAGTAATTTCACAGACGACCTGTATATCGCAGCTGGTTCATACCTACTCATTCATCAAAAATGGCTTCTTCGACAGGTCTACCCGTGGCTCTATTAGTCATATATCTTACATTATCTCTACCAACTATTTACATCACTTTCAAGCATGGGTTGAAGCATGGTGCTATAGTTGGCTGGTTTTTTCTATTCACCTTCTGTACTCTCCGGATTATTGCGAGCATCCTCGAATTAGTAGACGCTACTGGTTCAAGCGCCTCATTGGTTGCTAGCATAGGATTGTCTCCTCTACTTGCTGCTACTTGCGGAATTCTACATGAGTCGTGAGTCACTTCCATTCTATGTAATCAAACCCCGTTCACACTAACCATATTCATAGGCGGGTTCACATCCTTCCAAAGGCGCGTCGACCCTTCGACACGCCATACCTCATCTTTTTTCACATTCTTGTCACGACTGCCATCGCACTGGTTGCTTCAGGGGCCTCGAAACTCAACAATCCCTCGCTTCCCCCTGATCAGATGAAGCGAAGCCAAGGCTTGGTGAAAGGAGGTATGGTTTTGTTGCTGCTTGGCTGGATTTCCCTTGCGACCGTCACTTTCGCCACATTTCAGCATATCTTGACTCACGCCTCCGGCAAAGTAGCAGAGATGGGGGGAGGAAAGAAGCTACTTATTGCTGTCGCTTTCTCGATACCATTCCTAGGTATCCGAGTAATGGAAAGCCTAGTTTACTTCTTCAGTCAAAACCCGCTGCTCAACCCGGTTTCAGGCAGTCTTGGTCTTCGAGTTGGGTTACAAGTTATAGAGGAGATCATTGTGGCCTTATCTCTCATTGCTGCGGGTATCCTCACGCGAAACATTGGGGGGGGCAGAGCCGGTGGACAGTTATGAGGTGGCACAGACTTACTGAAGTCTTCGTGGTTCGGAAAAGCTGATAGTCAGGTACAATAACTACCTAGAGTATAACGCAACGGGAAATTATACATCTACCTAGGGTTATAAATAGTATTAGCATGAAATTCATATTAGATACTTATACAGGACTGATACACACCTACGTGCGGTAGTAAATCAAGGCCCCGGATTAAGGGGTCCGTTAAGAGCATTACTTAGTCAGCAGGGACTGTGTCCTATTATCCACTTACTACGCATAATCATTTGTTCACCTTCTTTTATGTCATCATATCACCATTACACGTCCCTTGGAGCTTTAAATCATGGCGACAGGTAGGTAGATAGGTACCTAGTTAACAGAAATTGGCGCTGAGGAATGGCAACACCTAGTAGGTGACCTCCTAACCACCCAATTTCAGCTATGGCCAGCCAGTACACTAAGGTTAGTAAGGGAGAATCCTCCCTAGCATTGCTGCCTCTCAGGGAGATGTTTGAAAAAGAAAGAGTATGGATACCTACGCATGCATGGCTCGTATATCGTATAGCATTCATCTCGGTTGAAGGATTACCTTATATTCTAATCTCCGAGCGAATATCCTTACTAATAAGCTCATATCCCAGTGTCATTGAAGAAAGTAATGCATGGAACAGTAACGGGGAGTCGGATTAGTCAAGGCGGATGCCCAGGACTCTTCCGGCCAGATGCGGATTCTCGCATGCGAACACGGTCAACACAAAGGGGTCCGGACCGAAGAAGTCTCGCTCCCGAGAGCTTTGAGGTCGCGGAGGGAAGTGGGGACTCCGATTAGTTAGGTATCTATCCATATATTAACCTGCTGTACTCAGGACGGGTTCTAGGAAGATGGATACCCAATTAGCTGACTTGATTTTCCTGCGCGCGACACCATTTTTGGGATAGTACTGGGATGAACCCGCAGATAGGATCTCCCTAACTTGAGTACAGGCGGTAAGAACAGGGGTTGCCCAGCATGGCGGCGCACAGTCCAGTCATCGTCCACCCCTCTCGGTAAGATACCTATATAAACAGCGTTCATGAACGCGGTATGGCAGCGTGGTTTTCGGTAGGCGAGGATATACGAAAGGGGAAACCTCTATTTCCTGTATTTAAATATCTCTACTTCTCTATGTTGAGAAATTCTATAAAAAATGATTTGCGGTAAAAAACGCCTAACTATCGCCTTGCTAATCCGCGTCGCTGTGGTGGGGGCAAGTAGTGTGAGTTTACGCGTATGAACGACGGGGATAGGCAGCTCAGACTGATGAAAATCACAGCCCACGAAATGCAAATACCTGCCCGGCGACGCCAATTGGCCTTCTCATGATGAATGGGCTACGCTAAATAGCACGGTCGGCGGCCGATTGATTGCTACCGTCCCCCTAGGATCACCGTGTCACGATCCTACATACGATGGAGAGCTGTGCGTTTCTCTGCAGAATCAATGGCTCTATTCTGGTATCCAGTGAGTAACTCCTCGTTTTTCAATGATATTTTATGTTTACCTTGATTTAGTTTAGAGTCATCTTCATCTATGATGGCACCCCTATTCGCCAATCAGAGCTGCGACCCTTGGCAACCACGAAGCCGACCATGCACTCTTGGCAACTATGTCAGCTACGCTGTCAACGTGTCCGGGCCAGATGATGTTGTTGCTGCTCTCAAATTCGCCGAGGAGAAGAATATCCGATTTGTCATCCGCAACACTGGTCATGACTACTTGGGTAGATCTACAGGAGCCGGCGCGCTTTCGGTTTGGCTTCATCACTTGAAGAGCACGCAAGTTTTAGACTGGGAGGATTCTTACTATAAGGGCAAGGCTTTGAGGGTTGAAGCCGGAGTCCTAGGATACGAAGCTCTTGCGGCAGCGCATGCAGCTGGACTCGTTGTGCTAACAGGCGAATGCCCTACCGTCGGGATCGCAGGGGGGTACACCCAAGGCGGAGGCCATTCAGCATTGAGCTCTAATTTTGGCTTAGCCGCTGATAACACGCTCTCGTTTGAAGTTGTTACACCTACCGGACAGATATTGACCGCATCGCGAACAGAAAACCAGGACCTCTACTGGGCACTTAGCGGAGGGGGTGGGGGCAACTACGGTGTTGTCATCTCGATGACTGTCCAAACGCACCCAGATACCATGGTAAGCGGCGCATCATTCCAAATCAGCGGTTCGGATGAGGATCCAAACCACATCTTCGAAGCGATAGATGCTTTCCATGCCGCTCTACCTAAGATCGTCGACTCCGGTGTAATGATTATCTACTACTTCACCAATACATTTCTACAGGTTCCGGCCATGACCGCCTATAATAAATCCTTAGAAGAAGTTGAGCAGATTCTTGGGCCTCTTTCCGAATCCCTCTCGGCTATAGGGGTCTCATTGAAACCTAATTACACGGAATTTCCAAGCTACTATGATCATTATAATAACTACTGGGGCCCCCTCCCAGACGGCAACATACAAGTCGGCACCACGCTCTTCGGAGGTCGTCTGATACCTCGCTCGGTTCTTCCTAATTTTTCGTCGACCGCGCGCAAGATTGCAGAGATGGGAGTGACTTACATCGGCGTAGGTCTCAACGTCTCTCAATTTGGACAGAGCAAAGTCAATGCGGTACTACCTAAATGGCGTGATACGATTGTGCATGCGTCACTGACTCTCCCGTGGAGTTTCCAAGTTCCATTTGAGCAGAACGTTGAGACGCAACTCAACATAACCAACGACGTACAGCCTGTTATCGAAGCGGCTACCCCAGGTGCGGGAGCTTATATGAACGAAGCAGACTTCCAACAGAGAGATTGGCAAGAGACCTTCTTCGGGGTGAACTACCCAGAGTTATTGAGAATCAAGGCGAAATATGATCCCGCTAGTCTGCTATACGCCACAGTAGGTGTGGGGAGTGAAGCATACACTATTAGCGAGGACGGACGCATGTGTAGCGCCATCAATACATTTCCTGAACCTATCACAGAGATATAGATTTGTGTATCAAGGTACCTAGTTATTATAATTCTACCTCTTCTATGTCGCAAGTGGCTGTTTTATAGCCATCTAATACGCCCTCCAAATCTTCGTTTAGGTATGACCCCACCTCCAGCAGCATTCACGCCTCCTTTTCGGTTTTCTTCTGTTTCTCTCGCCATTCATCTTCTAACATGCTGAACAAGACGTAGTCTTGCCAGCCACCGTTGAACCACATGTAGTCGCGTTGTCTCCCTTCTTCCGTGAACCCTAGTTTCTTGTATAACCTTACGGCACCGTCGTTAAACGAGAAGGCTCCAATCTGGATGCGATGCAACCCCGCCATCGCGAAACCGTACCATAGCGCCCACATGATTGCTTCGCCACCATATCCCTTTCCTCTATGTGCCTTCGCAATATCGATGCTGATATCCGACCACCTGTGGTGCGCAAGATGCGGCGGGTTCGATTTAAGACATATAATACCGACTGCTTCTCCAGCTATTCCACTAGAAGGTGGATTTTTAACGTCCGTGGTATCAGGCAGGCAGATAATGGCCCCGAGAAGACATTTTTCGGCTATATGCTGTTTGAACTCCTTGCTCATCTTCATACTTTCGGGGGTCAAGAGTCTGTAGGAAGAACCGGATTGCGCCTCTGCATCCTTCTGGATGCGATTTACAAACTCCCCATCCCAGATTGTATCTTCAACAGCGCGGTATATAAGCCTCTCTGAATAAAACGGGTTGAAGGGTTTCGTTGCAGACATCGTTTCTGAGCGTTTGATTGTTGTAATAAAGTTCTAAGGTATGGTGATAATGAGGAGGTTGCGACGTCTGGCGAGTTGGCTGTTAATGTACTATTGGGCCGCGGAAATCTGTGTAATAAGCTGGTACCTAACTGCTTTCGTCTCGCCGATCACCCCGATCTATGTGATTAGTCACAAATCCACCTCCAATTATCTGCAGAGTTGATGAGTTTTCTGCCGGATTGAGAAGCTATGTGAAGTGAGAAGCAAGGGTTTCCCTGCTATATTTCTAAGCAGCAGAATAACTGGTGTATTAATATCTTAATTATACCCTTGCTAATAGTAAACAAATTGTCTTAGTTCACCTAAATCGTTCTGTAGGAACAGGTTATGATGGCCCGCCTGCTGCAAATGCATATCATAGATCAGAACTACCAGTCTCTTCCTACTTGAATTCAAATAGCTATCAAGGTATATCAACATGGGAAATTTCTAGGATAGAAACCCTGAATTGAGTGGGATAATGAGAAAAGGGATAACAGATCACTCACCTTGTCCTTCGTAAGTGGGATGAATGATATCTCTGACGTGTCGTGGGAACTCTGTGGGTCGTCATCTAGAAGCTCTAAGACTTCCTCCCCGACATGTTCCATTTTCATGCGCACTTCTTTCCAGCTATCCTCGTCTTGTGCTTGTATCGAAAATGGCCTTCCCGGTTGAGCAATCAACGTTGGAATTTTAACCTCGCACCGATCATCAAAGCGCTTCGTGAGCGAAACCCTGCCCTTCATTCCCTTCGCCGGATCCCATCTCACCCAGACAAGAGGTGATGTAGCAGTCTTCGTCTTCGTAGAACCATTGTTAGGGCATAAAGGAGTTCGCAGGGAAAAGCCATAGCCAGCATTCAATTCTTTCGCCTCTGGTCTAGCTGATACAGGTAGGACATCGAATAATGTTTCTATACGACCAGGCTTGCCTACACGGACCCGACCCTCGTTAGAAGCGGCGTTTCTGAAGATAGAGTCTCGTGGTAGGTGAAGGTGCATGATATAGGTGGAAGAACCCCTGTAATGAAGTGATTTATCACGCCAGCCAACATTGACCCATTTAAAGATGGTACGCCAAACGCTGAAGTTCAATCTTGATCCCCTATTTCCTTGGCCCTTTCTTTCTGGGCCATAGTTGCTTGAGAAAGTTGTTAGCCTCAATCGAATTTTGTGATATCTTTAGACTAGAAGAAAAAGAGAGCAATGGACTCACTGGATCGCTACTGCTGTCTCGACACCGCGAAATCCCATCCATACAGGACCGCCACTCATACCTTGCATAGCATCGGCTGTGTATCGTAACTGGTTGGGCTTCGCCCCAATACATCTACCTTCCGACCTCCTGGGATTATCGGGAGGGGAATCTCCTGGCATATAGCCACTGACATATACTAAACTATCCTGAAGTATGTCTTTTTTCTCGTCTTCAGAAGACATCTTCTCTCTCGGCAGTGGTGCAAGCCCTAGCATAATATTGAAACCGAATCCACGATGACGGTCCTGTTTCCCCCTCTTCAATAAGATGACTCCATAGTCGAATATGGCGTTGAGTTCACTAGGCTCTTGGAAATAATTCTGGCAGACACGAATCATATCAGGCGTCACCGGGATATCTTGTTTGGTGTGAGGGTCATGAATGATCCTAATATTGGAGCAATAATGCTCCGGCTTGTCGACGAGATTATGTCCAGCCGTCAGAATAACGTCAAAGTTGGAGTTGGGAACGTTAACATAGAAACCGTTGCCGTGCTTTTCTTCTTTATGAGTGTAGGCGAAAGCAATGTGTCAGTTTATCTCTCATCCCATACAATAAATTTTGTTCTACTCACTTCCTAACTTGTCAAATATTAGCTTCACCACCCAGTTCTCCCACCGGCGTGGGGGTGTGGATAGGTCCATTCGAAATTGCTCATCGTTAAAATGTTCATCATTCCTTTGCGTAGAATGATTGAATTTTGCGGGGAGTTTGAAGGTTTTCAGGTTAAAAGTATCAAAATCCTCAAGGTTGTTGCCCATCATCACAACTTTATTCTTTTAATTTTTTTATATGAAATTTCAGAACAATTATTTTAAGAATTTGATAAAGAAGAAATTGAGTATGTAGAGTGAAGATTAAAACGGATGAATTGTGAAAGAACATAGGTTTTAGGCTTGGAGAAAGGGGGCCTAATTCTACCTGAAGCTATGTTGTGACGTGTAGGTAGCTATCCGATAATAGTACAACTTGCATAATTCCACACACGCCTCTGGAGTGTAAAAAGCCTATGCCGCCTGCGAAGTATCTAACATGGAACTTTCCTTGGTAAAAGCTACGAAATACACTATACCCAATTCTGAACACTATTTCATCATGCTAATGACACAAGATCCCTATTACTACGGAGACGGTGAACCTTGATCTCTTCGCCAACGATATCAATACCAGATTGTAATCTTCCTCCTAGATACCCTCACCTTACGAGCCCCTCGCCACTTGACACTGAACCCGGCCTGGGCATTATCCGAAGGGATCAACTTGCCATTGGTCCCCACGTTGCCTAGAAAGGTCTTCTCTTCCCCATTTACGCTCCACAAGGATCCCCCAGTTAGGATATAGCTTTGGAAATTTCCAGTATCGAAATCTTTAACAACGATGAAATTGTCGATAATGGTATCGAACTTGGTGTTGGGGACGGAATTGGCTGAGTGTTGTAAGGCAAGTGCCGCTTAAGTTAGCAACAAGTCCTGATTATAGAAAACCAAGATGATAGCCTGGGATCTCACCTTGCCATGCTCCTGCATGTGGGTCAAAAGCCAAGTAACTAATTCCAACGTCTCTCTCAACGTAGAAAAGATACATCGTGTCATCTATAACTTCGAGGACCTGGGGCGTGCCCAACATGGGCTTCCCCTGGAGGTGGCGAAATGTTTTCCATTCTTCTCCACCCGCGTTTATTATGACGGCAAGGCAACCGTTCGCATCTTGATAAGAGATCGCGAGACCACCGTCCAGACCAACGATCGCGCTCACTTTGCTGTCAGGGCTCGTTTCGATGCCCCGCACGCTTGCAAGGGGCACTTCTTCCCACTCTTCGATGTCATCATCGTAACTATAGCATCGAATAGCATGGTCTTGATCAATGAAAATAACGAGACGCTGTTGGTGGAAAATGGGTGTTGCATTAATATAAGTACTAAATGCCAATAGTTTCTTGTGGGAATGCCGCTTAACTCACAGTTTCCATGGTAAGCAGGTACGAAGCCGTGGCATTATCATTTGCATCTGAAGCAATTACGTTCTCGTTCTGGATCGTGTCACCCAGCCAGTGCTTCTCGACAAGGTAACCGTCCCTGACACTAAGGGTGTAGATGCCATCATCCCCATCATCTGAGACTTTGGTCGAGCCAACAGCAACAAGAGAACGGGCAAGATCTTGGACGCTCATGATTGGAAAAATAATAGGAATTTTGAATTTGTAGACGTATTTACTTGCCTCCAATGGCTCCCAACCGCGTCTCTTTATAGCCAAAGCACCCATGCCTCAATTCTAGCTTCAGAAATTTCGAAGGGAAACATCGCCACACTAGAAAATTTGAGGCTCTGCGTGGGGGTGTATCTACTCGCACTAGATTTATTAATTGGTGTAGTAAGTGGCCAGATATCTCCACTGCTATTCCCCTTTTAGGCAAGATATATGCTGAAGCTGAAAAGCGTAGCGCATGTAACGTAGATCTTACACACGTCATAAGACGCATCTCATCAGAGTGCTCTCCAGGACAGCTCGGGCACGATTAGGTGTTAATGTAATGACGAGAGCCACTAGTCAGATACAATCATCGTGACGATCCGCAACAAAAGTCAGTTAGTTTGAGGTTAGCCTATAGTAGCTAAAGTGTCAAAAGCTGGCACTGACTACGTGGACATCGTCGGGCATCATGTCGCTTATCAGGCGCAACATGCCCCATTTTGGTCAAATCGTAAGTTCAGCTTAAATCCTAACAAACCAAAATTCTGCGCGCAAGATCAAAAACACTTGCATCTTCAGTTTGGCTCGATGCGACATCACACCTGTAAGTACCCCAAGCTGCGGAAAATCGCAGCCACGTGTGCACCCAATGAAAGAAAGCATCTCGGTTTTCTTCTATCAGAGTCGTCGTCGCCTCATACATCCCACCCTGCTACACCGAGATCGACGACTAGTAGGAGTGTATGGGTTGCATCGTTGATTCACCTCGGCCCTCTATGGTCTATATGGGATGATGTGTTGACTCACATAGCCGTCTTGAATGCCAGCGCTAGGATAGAGGCTCATTTCCTGCCCGACCAAGGATTCTATGCCATGGATACGTCTTAGGGGATCAGGCTCGGGAAATCTTGGAGGACAACACGGAGAATCGGATGGAGGGATCACACAACTTGGTCGGCGAGATGCGGCTCAAAAACTATCGTGAGCATATGAGCAAGTATTTATACTGAAGGTAGACATAGGAATCCAAGGTCATGATAGCTTTAGAGGCCAAATTAGACTTCCATTATCAGATTCCCTTCAAGGTAATTCTTAGCTGATACATTCAAAATGACGCTTCACAATGATGCCGCGACTGGCGCCCTCACAAAAACGGCGTTAGACAACTACCTCATTACTCAAAAGATCGACGAGCGCAGCACAGAGAAAGGAAACGGCACCATTGGTTTGACCCCTCTTGCACTAGCTGCGCGAAATGGTCATGCCGATATTGTCAAGCTTCTCCTTGACAATGGTGCCGAAGTGGATGCTTTCTCGTCTTACCTGCGTACCCCTTTATGGATCGTGACTTCTCAAGATCAGGGTGATAACCGGGTAGAGATAGTCAGTATTTTGTTGAAACATGGAGCTGACGCCAAATATTCCTGCCCTAACCTCCACAATGGGTCCACTCCCCTTGAGAATGAGCTCGGACAAGGAAAGGAGCCAGGGGTGATTCAACTCCTGGTACAACACGAAGGCACAACAGAGAAGGCCTTGGAGCTAGCAATTCAGCTTGACTATCCGGAGATTGATGATGCCATGAGGATCAGCGAGCGAAGAAATAATAGCTTCCGCGACTTTATCGTTAGCCTCATCACGGCACTCATCCTCTTCATCTTATCATGGCTTAACAGCAGTGCCCTGATGGGGGTTGCCAACAGTGTCTTCAACAAGTTCCAGATCAGCGGCAACAGGACTAGCGCCATGGCCAAGAAGATCGAAGCTGTACGTTCGCACAGAAGCCCCTGAGCTCCTACACCCCTTTCCTTTTTTTTTTTTTTTTTTTTTTTTTTTCATCATCACTTATCTAATTTTCCCTCTAGGAAATACCACAGCCCAAAACGAAAGAAGAATTCCAAAAGAGCATCGGCGACTTCGTGGAAAACCACGGGTTAGGAAAATTCTTCAGCAAGGGTAACGAACAATTGCTAGAGGATATTACATCGAAGGCCGTGGATTTACAAAACGATGAGACTACGGTCTTGGGCCAACCAGAAAACACTGAGAATCTTGTAAAATTCGCACTTTACCAGCCTGTTATTTATTGTGGTACGTACCCCTTCCCCTTTCCATACCCCCGATACTATGTCTGAATCATGTCCGCTGATAATACCCCCAGACGACAGCGGGTCGATGAACCCCAGAAACAACCCTCAGGGAGAAGACCGTATGGAAGATCAGCGCCAATTAGTCGGGAGAATCGCAGCAATTTGCACTAAGATCGTGCCTGATGAACTTGGTGTCCACTTGCGGTTTATAAACAGTGAACCGCCTCACACTAATGACCTGAGCGCAGATTCTATCAAAGATATCATGGCTCAGGTGAAGCCATCTGGATACACTGAGATCGGTACCCGTCTCCGCGAGCGCATTCTCAACCCCTTATTATATTCCCAGTATAACGACGAGGTGAAGAATATGAGGCGACCAATTCTTATCTCAATCATCACCGACGGAGTCCCATACGGAGGAAGAGCATCGCAAGAGAAGCTCAATACACTCCAGGACGAGATCATGAAATGTCAGGACTACTTAGTTGCAATGGATCTTCCGCTTCGCTCTGTTGTCTTTCAGATCAGCCAGATCGGCAGCGACCCGAATTCCAAAGACTTCTTACAGAAGCTAAAGGACCAGAATCTTGAGAATGTATACATTACCTCACGTAAGTTGAACCTACCACACAAGCAACATCCGAGCACTAACATAAACTCGTAGAACAACTTGACTCTAAGTTTCGCGAGCTCAGTGATAACGAGAAAGACCTAGAGGCTTGGGTAAGCATAACCCCTATTCCCAGAGCGACTGGTAGATAGTGAGACTAATACAACTATTTTGGTACCTCAGTTATTCCAAACACTCCTTGAGCCAATCTTGGACAGGAAAGCCGGCTAAGTCCAAAAACACAGCTGTGTAGATCTTAAGTGAGGGGTTGTTGTAAGATCAAGGAAAAGAAATGATGGAGACGGACCCGAGGATCTATTACTTATCGACCGGTTTATGTCGAATTCATTCGTTCTTGTAGTTCTAGTTATCGTAGAGGACTACCGTTGTTGCGCGAGGAGTTTCGGATTTTTCCTTTGTGTAAAAGTTCTTCCTTTGGAGACCTTCGTTCTATGATATCTATCAACATCAGTTCAGCATGTACGCAAGATATTATGTATTTTCAAATTCAAGGAGTAAAGTTACAGCTTTATCAGGAAACCTTGGAACTCGTGATTAAAAACGATGTACCATGCTCTATAATACAGGGGGTGCATTCAACACTGCTTACGACACACATAGATAGAACACCTTCTTACAAGGATGAAATGCTCAGCGTATCAATTTTCGCCATAGGCTTCGCCTACCATCGCAAGTATTCTCAGGTATCTCACCACCGAAGCTCCAAACGATGTATGTTTGCCGAACGACTAAGAGTAGGAAATCGTCGTCGCCCACCAATCTTCTAACACCGCGGATTAGAGGAGGGTATATGCTGGTAATGTCTGCAGAGCTCGTTTTAAGAGGGCCGTTAAAATCAAGCACAAAATCCGCATCCCATTCATCCGCATCGGAGGGCATTCGCTGCCGACGTAAAGGACCACTTGACCCCGATCTACCGTTCGTCGTTGAATAAAAGGGGGTGGGTCCGTATTTTTCGTAGGGATATGCGCCACGGGCGCAGGGGTGAAGTGACAGGACTGTTCCCCGCGAACTATCCGTGTCGCTTGCGGCTATTCGGTTATTCCTAATTTGATAAACACTTCCGTGGGTGTGAGAGTGTATGCGATGATAATGGGGTATCGTGAATGATTTGGTGTAGATATTGAAGCAGACGGATACAAGAATGCTACTGTTGGGGGGACACGTAGATTCCCGAGTCGTGTCCGGAGTCTCCGATGCGGCATTCATCAAGCAATAACCACCAAAGGAATCGACTTTCTCCCAGCGTAGATTCGAAAAATCCCCGGGATCCACGATTACATCAGCCCACTTGCTTCTATCTAGGCGATAAGTAGCAATAAGTTGGCCGCCGTGGATTTCATTCACTCGTAGTTCTTTCAGCGGGGCGGGATCGTACGTGATAATGAAGAAAACATCATCTTCTGTCGGGGAAATGATGAAATCCAGCAAGGTCCCGCTTCGAACGAGACGCGAACCTGTGTTGTGGGAAGGGGTGAATTGTCCCAGAACGAAGTTGTAAGGGTGAGCCGTTCCGACCGGCCCCTTCTCATAACAACTACTAGTTATGTCGATGTACTGCGGTTCTTGACCGAAACGCCATAAAAAGACCTCTGCATTTCTTGTAAGAACAAGGATTTTCTCTCCTTCGGTGATGCAGCGAACGAACTCGTCCGGGACTTGGGCGGTGTGCAGACGATTCAGTTCAAGATGCCAGGCATTCAAGGTCTTCCCACGCCCCATAAGAAGCAGCTTGTCGCTCATCGCAGTCTTGTAACCCTGTTTCTCTCCATTATTGTCGGGAAATAGGTATGCCCTCCGCTTCCTTGTCCGCAGATCGTCGACAACAGCAAAATAAGGAAGAACGTACGCCTCTGGCCACCAGGCTATTCTGCCGTTATCGTACATCATGAAACGCGGGTAGTGAGTAGCGTCAGTACCAAATTCCAGTCCATCGACATCTTCGTAAGAATGAACACCTCCCTCCATAAGCGGAACATCTTTGCTTAAGGTAAAAAGCTGGTCCGCTTCCAAACCCATCTCATGGTGCAGAGCAGAAGCGAATCTACCACTCATCCGTCTTTGGATTTTGTGAAGAGCCTGGCGAAATAATTCATTTAAGTTTTGACCTTCGGCAGCGGATTTATGTATGTGGTCCTCTAGACCCGGAAACCATCGTTGGGCGAGTTTAGGCCATATTTCATCGCTCAACCAAATGGCGCGCCATTGACGACAGACACTAAGACCAGCGTCTATATCCTTTGGTTCCAGTTGAGCGAGAATAAAGATGTGTAACTCGAAGGGAAGCCGACTGACTATGTCAAGTTCGGCGCTTTCGGACCTTGCGGCGCTTGGCAGTTTCTGCGCATTTTCCGGGTGGTAGAGTCGTGTTAAGAGGGATTTCATGATAGCCATCGGACTTCACCTAATTGATTGCGGAGTTGATAGATATAGTTGCCGGACAGATCAAGGCAAGGTGTGCGATCCCACGATTCCAGTTACTTACTACCTATCTTCACATATGACCTACCAAAGGAATGAGACACGAACGGATGTACGACGCGGGGCGAGGCTGTCATCCCGAAGAGAAGAGAAGGATGCAACTCAGTGTTCTATTATAAGTAAGATGTATTATAGGCATATCCATATAATATGCACTTTATTCCACCATATGTGCATTGGATATGTGATTAATGCGACATTACTGAATAAAGGAGTTATTAGCCTATCCCATAAGACACGACTCCAAGAGTTGACTCACCGAAGATCTCCCGGTACTCTCACCCTGGTCTCTGTCCTTCCTTACCTACTGCTTTTGACTTTTGTGTCTCGTATCCCTTCCTCCAATTAATCTTGCTTCTTACACACATACATTACTTTTGAATTCATCTTGTGGAAATGAATTGGTCTCGCTTGAGTTTATTTATGAAAAGAATAAGAAATGGGAAGACCATTCACCATTGGAGTCTTGAGATGGCGCAAGGAGCACCCCTCTACGAACCCCTCGTATCGTAATCTCACATTCAAGAAAGAACGCGATCGCTGAGTTAATGAGTCGAATGAAAGAGCTTCCAAAAGCTACTTGGCAAGATGCCGAGGCTTACTATCGCGTTGTAGAAAGACCATACCTATTATCAAATTCCTCCACGCTTAGGTATAGGTATGAGTTAGCCCCAACAAGAGAAACTGGGGAGAGAGAAAACATTCAAATCGAGATTGTCCAATTCCAAGGACGCTTCAGCTTTTAAGAGTCCAGACCCATCTTAGTGCCCTTAAGTCTCCCAGCTCTAAATAAGGTCAACGCCTAACCCACAACCTAATCTTGATCTAAAGCCGCTATTTAAAACACCTAACTCCTTTAAGATCAATATCATCAACTCAGTCTCAGCTGAAGTGAAATCTAACCTTTCCAGCATTCACATTGGCAAGCACGATACATTCCAGCCTTACTAACCGAACGTTCCTTGTCCTCGATCGTTCTCGTTCCCGAAGCTATCCAAGCTATTGATGATGACTCGTGCGATATGTACGATGTGGTCACTGTGCTGTCACGAGCTAAATGGCTGGCTATCTATATCATGGCATGTTGCGCCCTACATTATCTAGGTTGAACCCGCTCCCGCCGTTGAAACTTTCATGAGCCCTTTGGCTTTTAGTATTCAACGGCGTGATTTAATTCACTATGCGTTTCCTAGCAGTTGCTCTATTTTTGCCGACTGTATTAGGAGAAAGGCTAGTCATCCGAGAGGTGCAAGATGCGGTGAATGCTCAACTAGCACAATTCAGCGGGTATACAGGTAATTATGCTTCGGCGATAGCTGGTGAGACTATTTCCGCGAGCCCTAGACCCGAGGAGAGGAAGATTGGAGAGCGACAGACATCTAGTAGCTACTGGTATGAGACGATATCGCATCAGGGCATATCGGCCTTCAATGCCAATGCTTCGACTTATAAAGTCTACCGCAATGTGAAGGACTACGGCGCGAAAGGGTATGAATAACTTACCTTCTTGCGAAATTTACCTACTTACGACTAGAACAGAGACGGGAAGACCGACGATACAGCTGCCATCAATAAAGCAATTAGCGATGGCAACAGATGCGCGCCGGGATCTTGCTCCTCGTCTAGCACGACCAATGCTGTCGTTTACTTTCCTGCTGGAACCTATGTAGTTTCTTCCTCTATCATCAGCTACTACGCAACCAACCTTATTGGCAATCCGAATAGTTTGCCTATCCTTAAAGCAACATCCAGTTTCTCGGGATTCAGTGTCATAGATGGTGCGCAGTATCAATCAGGAGGCGTCTTACCCTATGGATCAACCAACATCTTCTGGCGTCAGGTTCGAAACTTCGTCATTGACCTAACGGCCATTCCGGCAGCAACTTCAGCGACCGGTATCCATTGGCCCACAGCTCAGGCGACGAGTTTGCAGAATATCGTATTCAAGATGTCTTCCAACTCCGGTACTCAACATCAAGGAGTCTTCATCGAATCGGGTTCTGGGGGTATCTTGAACGACCTTGTCTTCGATGGTGGTCTGTACGGAGCCGTATTTGGAAACCAGCAGTTTACCGTCCGCAATCTCACTTTTAGCAATGCAGTCACTGCTATATCCCAGATTTGGGATTGGGGCTGGACTTACAAGAGCATATCCGTGAGGTACGTGCAAATCACTTTACTCCTAAATCTCCATTTCAAGCTCGATAAAGGCTAACGAAAGGACAGTAAGTGTTTACGAGTCCCCTCACCTTGTGTTTGGACATTATCTACTCTTTAGAAGGACATGGCCAAAAGTTATTCAATTAATTCCGCGTCTCGTACTAACACGCGATAGGCAACTGCACAGTCGGTCTAGACATGGCCACCCGTGATTCAACTGGAGAAACAGTTGGGTCTGTTACTTTTTTCGACAGTTCGTTCACAAACACCAAAATCGCATTTAACATCTCACGGTCCTCTACGTCTACACCGGCAACAGGAGGCAGTCTAGCCATCGAAAACGTCTCTCTCAAGAACGTGCCAACCGCCATCCAATATGGGCCAACTAAAAGCACGCTGCTAGCCGGAACTACGGGGTCGACAACCATCGCAAGCTGGGTAAGCGGGAACGTGTACAACCCTACCGGGCCTAAGACCACCGCCGGTGCGATCACGCCGCCTACACGCCCAGCTGTGCTTGTCAGCAGCGGCAAATACTACGAGCGGTCGAAACCGTCCTACGCCAGCCTCGCCGCTTCGTCGTTCTCATCCGTGCGAACCGGCGGCGCCAAAGGTGATGGCACGACCGACGACACCGCCGCCCTTCAGAAAGTCATAACCGCGGCAGCCAGCGCCGGTCGAGTTGTCTATTTCGACGCCGGAACGTACAAGGTAACTAAAACCTTGCTTGTCCCGGCCGGCAGCAAGATCGTCGGGGAGGGGTACCCCGTAATCATGTCCAGCGGGTCATTCTTCAACAACATCAACACGCCACAAGTCGTCGTGCAGATCGGCAATGCCGGCGATTCTGGGACGGTCGAGTGGAGCGATATGATTGTTTCGACACAAGGCGCCCAAGCTGGCGCGATCCTTATTAGGTGGAACCTAGCGTCGCCAGCCGGCTCGCCGAGCGGGATGTGGGATGTCCACACGCGAATCGGTGGGACCAAGGGGTCTAATCTATCGCTAGCCAATTGCCCGTCCACGCCGTCATCTACGACCGTTAATAGCAACTGTATCGCGGGCTACATCTCGATGCACGTGTCCAAATCTGCCGCGCGCTTGTACCTAGAGAACGTGTGGCTGTGGGTGGCGGATCACGACGTCGACGATGCATCCCTGACGCAGATTAAGGTGTATGCCGGTCGCGGTCTACTAGTCGAATCGACGGTAGGGACCCTCTGGCTTGTCGGGACCAGCGTCGAACACCACGTCCGATACCAGTACCAGTTCAGCAAGACGCAGAATATCTTCGCCGGTCAAATACAGACGGAGACCCCGTACCATCAACCTAATCCGGGAGCGCGGCAGCCGTTCCCGTTGAATACGACCATCGACGACCCGAACTTCGATATCTTGTGCCCGCAGAGCTCGTCGCCGAGTACGTGCGCTGAAGCGTGGGGGTTAAGGGTTAGTGGGAGCAAGAGCGTGCTTGTTTACGGCGCTGGGTGAGTTCCCCTCAGTCTCTACAGCATGAGGCTTCTTGCATTTTCACCATATACTTCTATTTACTAACTCGCCGTAGACTGTACTCATTTTTTAACAACTTCAGTACGTCCTGTTCCGCCAAGGGCGCGAGCTCGCTTTGTCAGACAGGCATCGTGCAGTACGACGCCGCCAACACCACGGGGTTCTGGATCTACGGGCTAAATACCGTGGGTGCCGTGGGCATGGTCTACAGGGACACAACGAAACTCGCGGATTATTCCCAAAACGTCAATGTGTTCCCAAGCTCGGTTATCGCGTTTAGTAGTGGGAGTTAAGTTGGTGCGACCTGTGGTGTATATGATGTATAATCTGGTGTAAATAGACTTTGAGGTCTATTAGTTTACGTAAGGCCATGTATGCTATACATACCTAGGTGTACAAGTATATTAATGATACGCAGGCTTTTGCGTTCTACAAAACCTTTACGCCGAATCTAACAGGGCCTTAAGGCTGTATCTCAAGATGGTGGAAGGCAAGCGAGCGCTTCATATTATTGTTGATCAACAATCCTAATGTTCAATCACTCAATGTCACAACTGGCCTGCTCACCTCCTTTGTTGCCGCAAGATCATTTTGAATTTGATTCGTCGGTAAACAAAGACTACGCTTCAAAACAAGAGATTGTTTCCCGCTTAGTATTTTATGCGCCAGCCGATCTTCTCCAATGAGTTACCATTGGAATTTTCTCGATATTGCAAGTTGCACCTCTATTAGGAGGAAATTATTAGGTAAGCATACCGCGCTCTCTGTTTCGCTACGTTAGTCTATTCACCATGCCTTTCTACTACGAAGAACTGATAGAGGAGGTATACGAGGGATATCCCGTAGGGGGGTATCCCTCGGGCATGTGGTCTGAAAAAGGCACCTTCGGCTGGGAACCGCAGTTCAACACGCTCCCAACTTTTGAAGAGTATGCGCAATGGACACAGCCCGAGTTCGTATCACCGTCAGAAGTAGAACTCAATCCAAGAGCCCCCGCACCGCAGCCACCTCCCACTAAGTTCTCTCTACCAACCGCTTTCCTACCGGCCCAATCTGCTAACGCGCCACAGGCCGCCTCTACTGAATTTCATTCCCATCCCGAAAAACGAAACCAAAACAGGCCAAATCCCAAGGATGCGAGCGCAGGATGGAAGAGCGTGAAAAGCAAGCAAGTCAAGATGAGCCCGCTAGACGAGTTTTGGCTACAGAACGGCAAGGGTTGGGAGAGGGTAAAGGTGACGAAGAAGGAGAGCAAGGTGTTTATAAGGAGGGCCGGCATGGGAACTTGCATGACCGGCCCCGAGTGCTTTCTCTGCGGCACAAAGCTCAGCCTTGACGAGATCATGAACCCGGGCATGCCTTGCCCGGTGTGTCGCCATTTCAATTAGCTTTGGCTGGTAAGTAATCAGTAACGTCGTAGATCATGGTAGCAAGGTAAGTAGGTATGGAGGCATTTGCCAAGTAGGTATTAAATGATGAATATTGATTAATGAAGCTGATAAATGTAGGTAACTATGTAAGTGATGAAGACATGTTTGTATGGAAATGGCAAGTTGATTCTTTTCCATTCTCGCCGAGATCCCAGTGTAGATCGGTTCCCGCACCACTACCTACAACGCTAAAGGAAGGTACATCGTACCTGGATAATGCTTGTCGATGATGTGACGTCACGGGGCCTTCAGTGCTTGTTATTTAGTGCTACGGATCACTGCCTGGCCAGGCAGCTGCTATGGGTGTAATGGGTGTGACGGGAGGCAGGATGATCTGATTTAATTGAAGAGACTAGAGACCCCTCCCTATCCTACCAGGCATTCTTCTCTTTCTACTTGCACATGCCACCTTCAAACCTAATTGCACCTCGTCTCAATTCACCTGCAATATTCACTCGTCCATATTCGATATTCAATCAACTAAAAATGGCCGACGAGAAATCACAAGACAAAGTTGTGTCAACCTCCGGGGAGGAAACTAAGAAAGCGGACACCGGCGACAATAAGAAGACGGAGGATACCGATTCGGGTTCCACCACAGAGCAATCGAGGCCGCCCAGACAGTTGCTCTCGCATTACAGAGGGATGCCGAAGCAATGGGAGAAGAACCAAGGTGCGTAATGCAGAGCTAGGAGCAATCTAGATTCCAATCTTCAATTCCCAAGACTGACTGAGTGGATATGCATATATAGTCCCAAAGAAAGATACCTAAGCATAGTTGCAGCGTACCGGAATGTGGATGGGATTTCGAAATCCGAATGCATTCATGATCTTGTTTTGCGACGGTTAAGCATGGGTACGCGGCGGGGTTCTTTTTTCCTTCGGCGCCTTTTTAGGTTGGTTCCTAGATCAAATTGACAAGACAAGTGGCCAAGATTCACTGGATGAATCGCCCACCTTCAATACTCTTCAGATTTCTATCAATTAAAAGCAATATTTCTTAGCACGATGGCTGCGCGCGCTTCTATTTGATTGGATAGGCGCCTATGTGATATTTTACGTCGGCCAAATGATTTCGTCGCCATAAATCTTGCAGGCTGCCCTGAGATGCGAACCAGCATCGGCCACAATGAAGCCCGGTCAATCCGATTGAGGTAATGGTAAGAAAAGTCACTCCAGTTCAAGGAATTATTTTGAGATTTCAAACTGCATGAATAATAAATGAAATTCCCTTCTAAAAGTCTCAGGCCTCGTAATATGAGGCCGCTCTAGGCGAACTATCTCCTGAGGTGAGATCCACCTGGACGCTCGTGAGTCGACAACTGCCGACTACAGTAAGGTGATCCACAGCCTACAGTGGCATGTCCCCGCATCCTTCGCTCGCTGCCACCACCGCAAGGATAGTGCACCATAGGGGTCACAACTGCTTGAGCATTAGAGAAACCGTATATATTTCTATTCTCAAGGCCAACTACGTAGTCTACCTATGTTAGCATTTCACCAAACAATTCCAATAAGTTGAGCACTCTTAACTTACTTACCAATAACTTACTACCCCTGAATCACATTCGACTTACACATTAAACCTGCCCCTTACTTACACCAACTACAATGGGAAGCCTTTCAAAGAGACTAAGCGTCGTCGTGACGGGCGGCGCCAGCGGACTCGGTCTCACCATGGTGGACTACTTCGCGTCGCAAGGGCACGCCGTCACCATATTCGACGTCAACACGCAAGCGGGCCACCAGGTAGCCGCTGACCTGACCAAAAAACATCCCGAGGGCAAAGTCGACTTCAAGTTCTGCAACATCACATCCTGGGACAGCCAAGCGACGGCATTTAGGGAAGTGTACGAGAAGAACGGCCGTGTCGATGTCGTCATGGCCAACGCCGGCATCTCGGAGCAGGGCGTCAGTAGCCTAGGGCTAGCCGACGAAGAGGAACCGTCGCAGCCTAGGTTGCGAGCTCTAGATGTGAATCTAACAGGCACAATCTACAGTGAGTTCCTATTATTTCGTGCTTCTTCAATTTGGAGTCGAGTCACTTGCTAATTCTTGTGCGATAGCGGTCAAACTTGCCATACACTACATCAAGAAGAACAAGCCAGATCCCACGACGGGATCGCGGGGGTGCATCATATGCACAGCTTCCAACGCGGGCCTATACCCCTTCCCAGTGGCTCCAGTGTATGCCGCTTCCAAATCAGGCATAATCGGTCTCGTTCGCTCCCTTGACCGGGTCCTTGAGAAGGTCCAAATCCAGATTAACTCTTTAGCCCCCGCCGTACTCGGTATGTGGTCCCACATTTCTTCCCGCTCCCCTCCCCCTATTTCTCCCCTAAATTATGTAACCCCCGTCAAAACATCATGAACCAAACTAATTCAAAACGCAGAAACTAGCATCTCTCCGTCAAAGGCTCTCTTTGAGGAGATGATTGTAACACCCCATTCCACACTTGTTAAGGGCGTCGCGCAACTCGTCGGTGACCCAAAAATCAGCGGGGCTGTTGCTGAGATCCACGGAGAAAAAGTTACGCTGCGCACACATTACGAGTACGTGGACGAGGACACGAAAGCCAACATGGAGACATTCTGGAAACACGGAATTGCTTGAGCTAGACCACACCTTTCATTTCCTTTCTACGATTTCGATTAGATGTCCAACAACAGGACTTAGAGATAAAGAGGCTTGGGAAACTTGGTTCGGCACTTGGGGAGTGATTTTGAGCTACGGGTAGCACCGTTATCTATAGATATGCTGATATAGTCATAAGAGATTCCTGATGGGAGGGCAAAATGAAGAATATAATGACGACATAAAGAATGATAAGCGGTGAAGAAAAGGTCAACGATGTGAACAACGTGATGATATGAAAAGGAACACGGTGGAAACGCCAATAATACAAACATATTCATATATACCTAGAGATATGTCTAGATAAGGGAGCAGTGCCGGAATAATATCACACATTGTCGTGAGAGAACTGGCACATGTGAAATTAACGATATTATTGCCTGAGGAGCTCTAACCCCCTTTCTTTTTACCATCTTATAGATACACATTGTCAATGCGCTTCACTCATGCTATCTTAGATTGCCTAGTAGCTATCAACAGGTCCTATGTCTGCTGGGATTTGATCTCATTAGACTTCCAACGACCAGTCCTTCTAACAGACTGGGTACCTCAGCCTCTGACATAGGACTGTTAGAACGCCTACCGACACGAAGAGAAGCGACGACAACGGAAATAGGGGAAGCGCGCAAATTGTATATAAAATAAACGCAATATAAACGCAATGGCGTCATAAATAAGGTATCACGTCTTGTTAGAAGCCACCTACCTAATAAACCTCTGCCGCTAACCGAAACCTCAGTCTTAGCTCCCATCAGCACGGCAATGACGACCGTCACAGTGATCACTATCGCCGCTCGCTGGTGATTACCTAGTATCAAGGAATATCCGGCTATCCGGCTATATCAAGGTCCATTTTACGTCATATATGAGTTTATATCTGGCGGATTTATACTCTTAGTAATAATGCTAAGTCTAATTAACGTCATAGGTGCGCCTATGGAAAAGGGGCTCACAGTTATAGGTACCTACCTTATACGGCAAATTTTCCCTATGTGCCCCCTTTGTTCATAACGGCAAAGAATGTATTCCAAGCATCTGTAACTATAAGACGGCGATCATAGTAGACAGTTAATGATCTTGGGACGTATGTTGCTGTCGTCGGTGAACTGGATGGATCGTAAGATCAATACTAAATACACTATATGCCTAAACATGTTATACGGTTTCTACATTAGACATTGCGTACCTATGTAGGTAGAGATACTAAAGACGTCACTAGAAATACAGTTCAAGAATGAGCCTCTAAGTTAAATGCTGCCTGGAGCTGTATAATCGACTCTATACCCGACACAAGTACACCTGGGTACTACCCGCAAGCTCAAGAGCATCTCATATACAACATGATACCTATTAGGTAGGTACTCATCTGAACTCTTCGGCGACATATAGCTAGTTATACTTTGCCGCTTGAGCTTGTACTCCAGACAGCAAAAGCTTGACATCGTAATTGCGCAGTTATTCAAGCTCTCTTAGACGAGCAAGTCTCCGAGAAAAAATATAAATACCCCAGGAACCCTCCCACATCTCCAAGACTTCCTGAGCTTTTCCTATTCACTCAACTCCATGCTTATTAGCATCTTGGGCACATGAGATCACAATGTTGTTCCACCTCAGCTTTCATATCAACCTGTCTTTCTCATTCTTC
Source organism: Annulohypoxylon truncatum (assembly GCF_022578515.1). NCBI lineage: Eukaryota > Fungi > Ascomycota > Sordariomycetes > Xylariales > Hypoxylaceae > Annulohypoxylon > Annulohypoxylon truncatum. Next base: position 200,689 of record NW_025953812.1, read on the forward strand.
TCTTATTGACCATGAATCGTTGCTTACACTTGTCCATACCTTCTACGAGCTACTCACATATAGCGAGGAGAATGAGCATCTCCAATGGTTTGTGAACCTAGGTAGGCAGCCAACAACTGGTCGAAGACTTTGTAAGAGTCAGGATCCACGACCTCGACTATCTTCCCTCCCCGAAGCCTCCCTAAGCTCATTCACACGTCAATCATTACACACAATGACAACCTTCATCTCAACGGCTCACTGGACATGGACTGGATTCAACACCTATCCTAAGATCATATTAGATTTCTTCGGCAAACAGACAACAATGCATCATATGTCTAGCGAGTCTAGACCTTAACAGCACCAACAAACGCATCCCCTAGCTGATGACTGGCCTGTGTCAACTGCATGATGGTATGTTCACCAATAATCCATTCTTTCTGCTTGCTAACTTGAGTAGACGGTGTTGAAAGAGAGCTCTCGCTGTCTTTGACGTCACTTTACACTTGCACTTGCCCACACACACATGTTTGAACAGCAACGCACTCATACATACTTACACACACCCTACTTATGCATCTACTCATACCTACCGCCCTTTCTTGTCTGCTCTACTCCCGAGCACTCGCCTGCGGGTATCATCCGACCCGTACCTACATTTGCATACACGTCGAGTCCACTCCATTACTACTACTCATCTCCTGTATATCATCAAACTGGACTGATTATTTCACCTGGGTCCTTATCACAGTCTGCTAAGCACACTATCTTCTTCCCTATGGGCCGAGTACCCTCACATAGACGTCCGATTACGATGCTATGGATGAATGCGTGCCAATGTCATCAACAACGTGACATCCAGGTGACGGCCTACATTCTGTCCGGAATTGACCCAAGGACCAAGGAATCGGTCGAGTTGGAAGTCTTAACCGATCTCCCGAAAACCTTGCGAAGGTTTGGACTCGACGTCGATGTGCATAGTCCCCCGATCAGCCTCGCCGCGAATCACGACGCCGACCTCGACGTTGGTGTGAGCTCGAAGTCCCGGAGGGATTCTCAACCAAGCAACCATCACCAACCATCAACCAACAGAAGAGGGGATTGTTGACACTGGCAATGATTACGATGTCTTGTCTCTGCCCTCGGCACATGGGATTGGTAACGTTTACTCCCACCTCGAACTGGAGGACAACCGGAACAATCACGCTGTCGCAGTTGCAGCTGAAGTCAACATCGGCTCCATCACTGCATATTCCTAAGTAGACGGTGGACTTCGGATTGTGCCTTGGCGGATATGAACAATGGCAACGGGTTAGGTACCCCGACCAACGGCACACGGGAAGCGAACAGCCCTGCCGGAACCCGGAGGCTTGTCCAACCTAATCTCCGAAGAAGCCAACACCAAAGCCAGGGAGGCGTATCGGCACTCGGCCAGCCTCACAGGGAGCCGCCGGCCCCAATAGTTACTTCCAACGCCGCACGGCTTGCTCCCCTCACCATTCTTCCCCATCATGCTCGTCTCTTACCCACACCGACAACTCTCGCCCCCCGTCCCCGGCGCCTCGTCCAACAGCAACCCGGCTTAACGTCTTCGTCGCCGTGAGACGCATATATCCAAGCTGCATACTGATCGCTGCCGCCCCACGGCGGCATCCTCGTCGGACCACGCTCATTACCGCCACTCATTGGTGGGTCGTCCCCTGCGCCAACGAGGATTGTACGTACGGGAGTTCCAGCCATGGGCCCGGACAGCGATGTGGCGCTCAGACGCGATCCGTCGGTCTGGGGCGTCCGGCAGGACCTATAAAAGAGGCCGATTTATTCCGCGTCGTCAGCAACGAACGGCGGTTTTCTGTGTGGAAGTCTTAGGGTGAACGGGAACACTCACTCATCATGATACGGAGGACTCGACGAGCGTCAAGTTCGTCCAAGATATCCAGGTGGGGATGAACACTGCTTGGTTGTTTGGATGAGAACGGAAGACTTTGGATCCAGGGCGACGACTCAGTCACGGGCGCTACCCTAGGTACACGAGATCACGTATGATGGATGTTTCAAATCAAAGGTCTGAGGAATCCATGTGTAGAGTTGGGGGAGTGTGCTTGTTGACATTGCTGACTAGCAAACCCTTATCCTTGCCCCCAATCTCACGACCTGGATTACCAGTAGATCGGAGGAGATGGTGCGTTGTGATGTGAGGGTGTCGCGATTGACCACTCGAGCCGGGAGCCAGGACCATGACCACGGGGAGTGTGAAGTCGCGTATTTAAGAAGCCAAGGAATTGAGACGTTGAGATACGGCCAGGACAGGAGGCTGGGCAGGCAAGATGCCGAGAAACTTGGGACGATGAGAAGCTGGGTAGAGGATACAAGTGATGCACTCAGCTAGTTTTAGGAATATCACACATCTTGGTCTAGAATATGGATAACCAAAGCGATGAATTGAAGATCTTGCATATCTACATGATCGGATTCTGAATTAACTATGTGAGATGTCTTAACTGTGAACTGTGAGCACTGACTCCTTGGAAGATATCCGTAGGATGGGAGTGACGAGCTTCTGAATCTACTAGCTCACCGGTGTAGACCTTCATAGGTACCTAGGTATGACAAGATCATCGTTAGTAGCACCGACTCCACGTCTATAAAAGGTACCAATAATAGCACTCGACCAAGACATCCATGCTCCAAACTCCCAAACTTTTCCCCAGAAAACAGGCCGTTGATACCTAATATTAAAACATTGAAAGATGATGCGCAAGGTAGGGGGTTCTTGCTGACCGGTCTTCCTTCCTACTCCAATTCCAAAAACGGTACCGAATAAGACGCCGGTTGAAATGCTGACGACTCCCTTACCGCTCACGTCTCGCTCAATCATGGAAAGGATGAATGGAAGAGGCATAGCGGCATGGGCGACGGGCGAATAAGAAACGTGGGGTAGTAACAAAAATCCCGGGGTTAGTGGCCTCGAAGTCTGGGGGGAGCAGGGGACGAGAATCTGGGGTAGTATCAGTCTCGTATAGGAAATGGGAAGGTTGTCATGTGATTTGTGAGGGGAAAAAGGCAAGGAAACTCGTCGCCATATGGCAATTCGGCATGGCCTGTTGCGCTTTTGACACACCCAGAATGCCAGGTTTCCCTTTCCCCCTTTCAAATCTTATTTCAACCTCATGCCAGCCCGAATCTTGCTTTCTCCTCACTTGTCCCTCTTCTTTTCGCGTCGAACGACTCGAGAGAAGATGAGGGACTTCTCCCAGAGCGAGGCATCGCCAATCCGACCAGAGCCATTTTCTTGAGCAGTAATTGATATGCTCACAGCTCGCGGCTTTCTCCAAAGTACCATCGACCGTCCCCTCTCGTTTTTCAAGGCGCGGCATTTTCTTCCGGGCCTGAGGCCTATTTTAGGCTTGGGAACGCGTCATTGTTCTGTCCATATTGAGCGAGCATACATTTCAAGGAATTGCAGCTTAAATCCGACCGACTGATATTTCTCAGGGGGCATCTAAGTCAGGTGGCCCTTTGGGAGTTTTAAGGAGCATGAGGGATCAAGCGGTCCTTTGGACGCTCTCGGTTGTACGGGTCTGGCTCCGAAGCATCAATTTCCCTTGTTGGAGCAACGCACGGTGAACCTCGAGAACCCCAATATTCAAAAAGGCCTGAGCAACGAGAAGAGACCAAGGAATCAGGATGCCAACGGCATTGGGCTTCGCGCGGTTCAATCGAGAATCCCATATATTGACTTAGGGGGCAACTTTGGACAACGGCTCCAATTAGCATCTCTCTAATGTCTGCGTCGACTCTCGGAGTGCGGTAGATCGACAGATAAACGCGGATGGTCAACGTGTATGGCGACCGAATTAGTCACACCAAAGCCCTATTCACATGTTATCATATCGCAGCTTGGCGCCTGTACGTGCTGGTCTGGAACAATGTGGCCCGATGCGGAGCGGCAACTCGGGAAGCATGTCGATACTATCGCCAATATAGTGCCCATCCCCTCTTTCTCATTCAACTCCTTCATCTGTGGCATCTCTGTGGTCGCTGCCTCGGTATCGTATAGGGACATATTGGTGCATCCCTGAATCTCCAAGGTTTATACCGGACCGTTGTGGGCCGTTTGTTTCCAGCTTTCCCCGTCCCAAGTCGGCATGAAGGTCCTCGTGGGCGACCGCGCTCGTCGGTGATGTGCCACCTCGTCGTTCTCGTCCATGGTTAATACGATTATGTCCCACCTCGCTTTTCATCCCTATGAGTCGAACAAGGCCATCATCAGCAAAGCAGTACTATGCGAAAGCAAATCATTTCGATGCCCAATTTCGTCATCCTTAATGTCCTGTTAGAAGAATCTACACCCGTTCATCAGTACCCCTTTATGGACGTTGGTTCGCCTATAATCTCGTCCTCCTCGCTCCCTGGCGGATCATAGTGATTTATTTATCAAGATTGCCTCTATCGATACGACATTGTCTAAGAACGTTGCCGGAGCTACGTGTGCTTGGCCATAACGTCGTTATCGTTGTTGTTCTTGTTGTCGTTGTCGTTGTCGTTGTTGTCGTGGAATATCGTCGACATCAACTGATGGGCTGACGGGAAGACCAAGAGACAAAGTTGACTAATAAGAGAATGTTGGATGTCGTTGGATGGGAGAAGACTAGGAGGAAGCTAGTATGATATACTATCACTTGGGACCCATCAAGGGGTGACCCTAGTGCCGGACTAAACGACCAGTTACACACGAACTGAGATCGAACCTAGACTTTTAAGTCTAACCTGCTCGGCTATCAACCTGTCAATCTGACCTCACCTCTCCTCACCTGCCCGAACAAGTTAGTTACATGAGATCTATTTATCGCTGCCCCTCCAGCTCCTCTCCCCCAGCTCCGGACCGGACGGGCGTGCTACTTGGCTTCGTTTCCCCCTATGCTCCAGCAAGAGTCCACCTTGGGCCCACCTAGAGCCCACAGGGCGCTCCAATTGTCTCTTCTTATTGGCTCCTACTCAAGACATGGAGATGTGGTGGGGGTTTGTTCAAAGACGGAGCAAGATGGGAAACCGCCAAGTGGGCCTAGTCAAGCACAAATTGCACAAGTTGTGCAACGTTAAGTCAGGATAGCCATGTCTTGCCTGTCTTTGGTCTAGCGGGCGTTACTTACGAGTACTTGGTGAGGAGCAAAGTGGCTTGTGAGTTACCTGGGTACTTTCCTAGGCGGGAAAACCGCGCATATCACGGGGTGGTCAAGTGATCTTGAGCCCTGGTATTCCGTCCGTATCTGAATTGAATATTCACGATACTCCGGAATAATACATCATGTACGTCAGTCCGTACATTGAATTGGTGAGTGGAATTTATGTTAGGTTGCTGTTCAGCTTATTTTACAGAATCAAGAGCTTGATTTTCACTTCATCAGCTCCCCGTCCATTCAATCATTCGCGCGGAAAAGGAAAAGAGGATCAAGCCTTGGGAAGCCTTAGGTTTGGTGAAGATGGTGTTTTGTTAATTTACAGATGCCATCCGGAGGGTGTGGCTTTGCGGAATTTTTTCTCCCATCTTTACATGTGTCAGTCAATGCAATGCGATGCCTCCCCCCTTAAAGGTTTTATCCCTCCTACCCACGGGAGTCTTAATGACCTCTATTACTCTCTAATGCTGGTTCTCCTATTGAACACGGTGAAAGGCATGGCACCATCGATCATGTCGATGTTATGCACTCCTTCACACTTCAGAAATGCTCACTCACACGTTTCATATCGTAGTGTGAACCCCAGCCTCCGTAAGTATGGAGGTTAAGTTGTTTAAGTCTGGTATCGAGGTTAGTTTTCGACCTTCCAATTTTTGCGGGATTTTCGGAATCAACACGTACGAACTTGGCCATGAGGGCAACCATGAGATCGAAAAGACCGATGGCCTCAACGAAGGCGAAACCCAAAATGGCGTAGGAGAAGAGCTGTCCTCGGAGGGCGGGGTTGCGGGCAACACCGTTGAGGAGAGCGGCGAAGACGAGACCAATACCAATACCGGCACCGGTTAGACCGATGGCAGCGGAACCCATACCCAAGTTCTTGGAGACCTCGACCATGGCCTGGGCGATCTCAGACGAGTACGCTCGGCGGGGAGTCTGTTGGAAAGCATTGCGGGTGGTGGCGCTCAGAATCTTGGAGACCTGCTGGCGCTTGACAGTTTGGAAGGGGGTGGCGCTGCCTGAAGTCGGGACATGTCAGCTGGCGCACGCACAAAAAAAATATTTTACGTCGGAGGCATTAATTGATGTTATAAGGGACTACGATAATATAATTGATGGCATTGGTGTTGATACCAATTGCCAATGGCAATTGAATAAGATTGAGTGAATTGTTGGTTGGGTTGAAACATACTCATGGTTCGCTTAGCAGCAACGGTGGTCAATTGAGCTCGCATGGCAGGTCGAGCGACCTTGGTGCCCATGGACGAGGCAAGTCTGGAGGCGACAACACGAGCGGAGGCCATTGTGATTGACGTAGGTGTGATGGAGGGGAGAGGTGTCGATTGAAAAGACGAAATGGCAGATGAGAAAGAAAAGATGAGAGGAGCTTCTCAAAGTCGGTGATGGAAAAAAAATCAAGCTTGCTGACTGGTGTGTGTGGGAAAGGAAGAAAAGAGAAGGGAGAGCTTCGGAAGAATCGAGAGGAACAAGGTCGGCTAGGTCGCTACCTACACTAGCTGCTAAGGTTGCCGGGTTGGGGGGAACAGTTCAATCACCTGGCAGTCGGTACGGCGTCGGCCCTTGGGAAGTGCGGGAAGGTGGGAAGTACTCTATGGAAAGTACACTATCCTAGGGTTAGTACGTCGTAGAGCGACAAGAGTGACAAGAGTAAGAACCCAAACCCAAAAGCATAGGCCACGATTCGATACCCACAGGAATGTGGATGACGAGTGGACCCCTACAACCAAAAATGATCAAAGCTTCCTGAGAAATTTTTACTACGTAGTGGAGGCTACCTAATTAGGACAAGGCTGACGATAATTTTTTTACCGTTTGGTAAAAAAGAAGCGCCGCACTCGGGGAATACCGGGTCTTCCCTTAACAGAAACCCGAGCTTATTTTATGAAAAAGTCTTTTCTGAGGCTTTTTTTCATTACCTTCTTGGCGAGCTTCACGATCCATGACTTCCGTCTGGTTATTTTCCCACAAACATTCGAATTTGGATTGTTGCATCCTAACTTGGGTTTCAATATTCATACTTTCTTCCATTTCTCGATGCCATTATATTTCAGCTTGCTTCTTACTTACATCAATAGTTGATTCTGTAAACTTGCATATATTTGTAGTAGTACATAGCACACTGCAAAAGAAAAGCAAAGAATTAAAATTAAGATTAGGAATTCAAGCAACCCCCACCAGTAAACCCCCACTAAAAATTCATCGTCGCCAATGCTTAAGACCTCTAAAAACACGTGGGCGGAGCTTCACAGGTAGTACACAACACACAGGCAAGAGGGCGGAGCAAGAAAAGATAAAAGCTCGTTGCACCCTCGGGTTCCGGAGGGAAGGAGCTTCACACATAATCCTTTTGGGCTTTTTCAAATTTCGAGAGCACTTGCTAAGAAATTCCCTCATTGGATTATTCTAGGTAGTAGCTCCTACTTAGGTCCGATGGTAGTCAGTCAAGGTGGATCTCGGTTCTTCAAGTTCCCTTCTATCCAATGTTCCATCCAATCTTCCCAACTACATATTTCGTACAGGTGCTCTAAGCAACTAAACTCACCTAAGCCATCTATTACCTGGCACCGCTATGTATCACTACTACCCGAAACACGGCTGCACGAAAGACACTCCCCCTACCTCTCGTCCGGTTATCTGCATTTTCCTGCGTATGTACCCAGGTGCAGCTTCGGCTTGCGATCTATTATCCTTTGTTTTTTGCAAACGAACCAATAGGAGCATATCCACCGGCTTCTAGGATGTTCCCGACGATCACCGAAAAAGGGCTGAGTTTCTAGGTATGTACTGCATAGCACAAAAACAATGTGTGCAGCTACCTCTACTCATTTTCCGTTGAGATTCTCCAAGAGTCCGGGAAATGAGGAATATGAATTAGTGGGTCTCGTGTCGCGAAAAAACTTTTTCGGACCAATCAGATGCGAGTTTTACAATGTGTAGCTATCGCTTTGAAGGTAGGATTGCTTCTTTTAAGCCTCATTGCCTCAGGATAATGTTTTATTCAAAACCAATCTAGGATCTCTTTTCCTTCCTGTTCCAATCAACTACACTTCTCAGTCAACGTCGATAACCTGATGCCGGTTTCGCGATTCAATAACTATGGTAATGTCCACAAGGAATTGACCGAAAGAGGATTCAATGAGTGGATTTGATGTCTATTCAACATCCACAATGCACACCAAGCGGTATGTATATACTGACATATGAGCGGTATGCATATTGGTCATTTATCATTTAGATGTCAGAATTACCTGGCAGCCTGGGTGTCGACTCTTGAGCCAATGCTGTCCCGCTCTCTTCTCGAAGCGAAGTGACAAATGAGATATTATTTTCGATGATGCTCAGGTGCGTCGGTATTCGGTTCGGTAATTATCCGATTTCTTTGCAATTTTCAAGATTTCCAGCGCTTTCCCCCGCCCTTGGAACTTGGAAATCGTATAATTGTAGGTAATCCTGTCACGTGAGTATACCCAAACAGCCTGAAGAACATTCAAACATTTGTCGATGTATTTTTACAAGGTACGTACACCGACTTATACACCTACTTTTGTACCCTAACAAAGAGATCACAAATTCAGCATAGGAAATTGTAAATATCCATATTGATTCTGAATCAGGGGTAATGTTTTGGCATTTACCGCTAGATCGCCCCAGCTGATAAGTTGTCGAAAAGGGAGCTGAAAGTGTGTAACACCCGCATAGTGGATATAGATTTATGTAGGTATCCGTCATAGATGCCAGATACCTGCCTACCTGCCCAAGTACATGGATAGTACACGTATTTGACCTTCCCCACCTCGTGAAGAGCTCGGGCCAACTTTCACCACTTTCACATGAACCCTGTTACACGTGTATCTACGCTGCTGGCGTCCCTCCTTTAAACCTTCATCTCCATTCTCATGATCTACAATAATACAAGTTCAACGAGCATCTTGTTTTATTTGGTTGTTGATTGTTTACTCCTTTCAACCAGTATCGTCATTGTCTCTTCCCAGCATCGTCCTATTCCCTCGTCCATCCTTCACAAGTGTATCACCAATTTTCATTCTCATCCTTGTCCTCATACTCAGTTTTCATACCCAATTCTATTCGAGATATCCATATACAAATATATCAGTTATGCAGCAGGTTCTGCCTTTTGTCCAAGTCAGAGACCTCCCCTCGGCAGCTTCATTCTACTCCGCCATAACTCAACCTTTGAAGCTTCGGTATATCTCTGCCAATTCGTCTTCCATAGTATACGGTGACACCACCACTGGTACCCCGAAGCCGGTCTTGGAAGTAAGGAGAGCCGGTTCCGGCCAATCTCTAAGGCCGTCACGGGTGGTACTTTCAGCCCAATCACCACAAGTCCTAGCCGCTTTCCGCGCTGCTGCCATACGAGCAGATCCTGACCTCCCCATCGAAACAGATGGCAGGAGCCGTGTAGAACTGACCGACTATGACGGGAATAGAATAGAAGTCGTGTGTTCGGGAGGTGAGGAGTACTCCCGCTCCTATGGCCGCTCGGCAACCAGCTCTATCGCCTCGCGCGAACCCCGGGCTCCGGGAATACGGCGAAGCGCCACCATCTCGGCCATGGAAACGCCGTCGCGCGAGAGCCCAAGGGGCGGCATGGGCGCAGGTCTGAGCACCCTCCTCGGAGCTGCAGCCGCCGGCGTCGCCATTGGCGGCGCCATGACCTACGCCATGATGCGGAACGAGCGTCAGCCAGCCTCGTATCAGGAATACGAGTCACAAGAATACGCAGCAAGATCGTATCCGCGGCGGGGATCCCTCCAAGACCCGCCCTCGCACCAGCAGCCTAGGTATATCGAGGACTCGCCGTCTAAGAAGTATCCGCCGGTCAGTTACGGGCGGTACGCCCAGCTCGAAGCTCCTCCGCCGAGAAGCAGGGTGCCGGTCGACCTCAACGACGGGCGTTCGAGCCACTACACAGCAGGCGGCAGGGGTCGTCGAAGTAGCGAAGCGGGCTCGATCAGGCGCCCGATGGTGGCCGGCGACGGGGAGTACATGAGCACTACCGGGTCCAGAAACGGGCTCGGACAGCGACTTCTCATGGACCACGAGTACCGCAGCCAGGTAGACGGCGACGACCGCCGCAGCTACGCACCATCGAAGGCGCCGTCGAAGTACACGGCGTCGCCGTCAAAAGCGTCGTCCAGGCACCGCGGACCCGAGTCCACGTACCGCAGCCGCGATAGCTCAAAGGTCAGAGCGCCGCGGCCCGTCGAGGCAGAGACGTACGTCTCGGCGCGCACCGCGCGGTCCGCTAGCACGGTGCGGCCGCCGCCCCAAGCATCCGCGTACGAGAGGACGGGGCGCAGCCGCGCGAACAGCTACGTCTCGGCGCGGGAGAGCAGGGCGAGCTGGGAGGACTGGGACGATGACGAGGAGAACGACGACGATGATGATAACGTGAGTCTTGCGCCGAGCGATAGTATCAGCTGCATCGGCGACGAGGAGCGTAGTAGGCGGAACCACCGCCGCAGTTCGCAGGCCGGGGCGCCGTCGGCGGTGGGGAGGTACCGCAAGGTTGTTAACGAGTTCGACGGGAAGAGGAGGCCGTTGTACGGGTCTGAATACAATTACCGATAGGTTTTTCCCGGCTTGTGGCTCGGCTTGGGGTAAGACAGGCGAAAAGTGATGAAAAAACACTGATGGATTTCAATTCCGCAAACAAACCTTGGAGCAATAGGTAACGACAGCATGAAACGAAAAGAAACGAAAAGGGTGTAAGGGAGTACTTACCTACCTACCTAGGTACGTGTACACGCCAAATATGTTGCGAATCCGCTTTTACGTATACGGAAGGATATGACGGGACGGGACAGGACCAATTTTTACGCATAAAAAGTAGCATATATATCATATATCTGGAGGAAACATTGCATACATCATTTTGGACATTAGGGAATTTCTTGGAGGCTTTTTTTGTTTCTTGGTAGGAGAGAATGAGCAGGCAAGCAAGCAAGCGAGCGAGCAAAACGAAATGAAATTATATGAGGCGGTATGAAACGATAGAAAGGTGGTGGGGGGTTCTTCTGAACGGATTCTTGTTTTGGGCGGTTCTACGGATGGATTGCCCGTCATGCTTATATACCTTTGTTTTCTGTCAACTTTTCGAGGTTTAGGGGGTTTCGTTTCTTTGCCTGAGGGCTTGATAGTTTGGCTTATCATGTCAGTATGAGTTATGAGAATATAACGGCTGTTTTCTTTTCTCTATGAAGCATAAATAAAACATTGTGACTTATATATTACCACTTCGTTATCATGACTTCATCTCCGCGGTTGGGCCTTGGTAATTGAAAGTAGGATGGTACTTGAGTCGAAATATACCATCGAACTATATTAAGGCTGTAGTTTACCTACATAATACAGGTTTAAGGTCAATTCTAGGACTACTCAATAGTTTAAGTCTCCTTGAAAATATATACCTGGGTACAAATAAGTGATTGAGATTCGACAACGGTACCGAAACAAGTTTCAGTGACGGGAAGCCTTATAAAACTTTAGTAGGTATAGGCAAAGTAAATACTAAGAAAGCCTGTCAATCTGCCAGAACAGAAACTCTAGTGTGGCTTGTAATTGAAGGCTATGTCGCAGAGTGACTGATAATAGCAAGTAGCTCGCCTTAGGCTCGCTTATATCAAGTAATCAAATAACTATCGACACCTGATATTTACTTAAACCCTCGGGGCCTTCGGTCTCTTTATATTTGTCTCAGGGGTTACACAAAATGAAGCTAGGGCGCTGCTATCTCGCTTCTTGCCACCAGCCCCTGAAAACTGGCCACGACGACGCCCGCAACGGGGAAAATCGAGGATTGGTGGGAATATGTCGTATCTATCTTTAGTGAACCCAAGAAGACATCCCTCGTTGAAGGTCTGGGTAGGTATATATCAAAAGGGTGAACTCTTAGTTTCCGTTGTCAATGGTATTGGTGGTGGTTACAGGAAATTGTAACTTCTCGTTCATTTTCAGTCAAAACAAGAGTAACTTGACATAGGTTTACTCTAACTATACGTTCGACTGCCAGCAAGTTAAAGATGATTTCTATTATTTCGGTCACTTCGTCTAGCCCCTTTTCTTAAATTTCTCTCACCTACCTGCTGAGCTAGATTTTACCAATCATCCAGTGCTGGTACGAGTTAAGATAGGACTAAAAATACTCAATGTAGTGTTTTAGCCGTATAGGCGGCTTAAAGTCTCATTATGACAAGTCCCCAGTTCCTAGGAACCGGTGACACGATCGTCTTGATGAACAGTTCGTTGAGTGATTTCATAAGGTCTGTAATTCTCACTGGAAGTATCACCTCCTAAAAACACCTCATAAGTAATAAGAATTTTATTGAGTATACCTAGGTGCAAACTCCTAAGCTGCTAGAGAGAAGATGAAAAGACTAGGCAGGCACAAACGTGGGCGACTTCGAATGCCGTATTTCGTTTAGAACGGGCCTCTATTCCGTACAAACTCCAAGCACGTATACCAATAACACCCAGGCATCTACAGCGAATATCAAGATCGCCACAGCATACAACCTCAGGCATTTCTCTCCATCAGATACCCCATCAGTCTACGTAAGATTTCGATGTATCCCAAAAACCGCAGCACTCAAAACCTCACCACGCATACCTGTCAACATTAACATCAACCAAAAACCACACCAACAGAAATACTTCGTTAATTATCAATTTCAAACTATCACAGCCCTCAATCAAATCAAACTGCTGCTAAAGCAAGGCCACAAGGGTATAATAGGGGTATCAGGATGTCTAACTCCACGCCTCAAACAGCAAGCCACACCACACAAACCACACCACCCACCCACCTCTCCTCACCCCCTAACCTAACAAACTACACTTCATCCACCTCCTCGTCCTCGCCTTTACCAATAGCATACCCCTCAACAAATCCGTCCGGATCGCACGTCTTCGTAAGGTCAATCTTATTGTCCTCGACCCAGCGCCTAACAGCCTCCTTATCGAGCCTGACCCTCGGCACCGCCTTAGCTTCTTCTTTGGGTTCCGCCGCCTCGGCCTCTTCGTCGCTGGCGCCGCCGCCGCTGCCGCCGCCGTGCTCGGCCGATTCCCCGACTGCGTCGGCGGGGCCCGGGCCCGCGTCTTCGACGACGCCCATCTCCTTGAGCACGGCGAGGCAGTCCTCAGGCACGATCCACGTAGCCTTAGAGCACTGGTCGACGCTAATCAAATACTCCCCTTCCCTCCCCTTCTCGCTCGCACTTCCCTCTTCTTTATCAACACCTTCCTCTCCCTCTCCCTCTTCCCCGTCATTCTTCACAGGCTTAGATAAATCCAAACCCAACAACCACCTCGCGATCTCGCCCGCCCAGAACCTCTTATACCCCTTGCGTCCGAGCTCCGAGATCGGCTTCTCGGGCCCGCCGAGGATGCCCTCGCGGCGCGAGATCTCGTACGACACGCCCATGAGCAGCGCGCCGAGCCCCTTGCGCTGCCACGGCGGGAAGACCAGGATGCACGCCAGGTTGTTATTGTCCCAGCTGAGCTTTTCCTTCGAGAAGAAGCCTACGACCTGCGGTCTGCTTCCAGGCAGCGCTTGCTGTTGTTTATCGGGGTCGGAGGGATGGGTCGAGGATCGGGATTGAGGAGGGGATTCGTTTAGATCCCTGTTTGCGAGAGGAGGAGGGGGTTGCGCGTCGGACGGCTGCGGAGGAGTGTAGACGAGGAGAAAGTAGTTGAACCCCGTAACGTCGAAGAAGACCGATTTGTTATCTAGGAACAGCTTCGCGAACAGGGACAGATTCTGGCAGAATAACTAGAGATAACGGAGTCAGCTTCAAACCAAAATATAGCCTGCACATAATGCAAATAACAGGCAAGAACAAAACAACTTCACTTACCCTATCTTTCTCTCCGTCGACCTCCCACACACTCCACTCGCCCTCATCCATAACGACCTTCTCCACAATTGCAGACACACCTGTACTCGCATCCGCATCGCTCCTCTTCCTACCCCTTCCCCTACCTTTCTCTACACTCCCACTAGCAGCGCCAGCAACAGTCGTCCTCACCGTCCTCTTGCCCTTAGGATGCGTATACACCTTCGTGCCCGGCATGCGGAACGTGCGCTCGCAGCACCTGACATGCTCCCACCACATCACAAGTTCCCTGCTATACTTGAAGCAGCAAGGACACACGTACAATCGATCCAGCATAGGCGGGGGATTCCTCTTCCCTCCTCCAATCCTGCCCCCTATCTTCCCCCCACCATCTCGATCCTTACTCCCCTGCCTGTCTTTACCTCCCGCATTGGCGTTATTGGTATTCGATATATCACCTAGTACCTCCTTGCCATAGTACGACGGGTACCACGCCTTGAAGCATATATCTCCCAACACAACCTTATCAATATTGCGGTCCGATCGCGGCGTCGGCGGTGGTTTAGACAGTTTATCGGCAGAGGAAGAAGGGCGTTTCGGAGTCGACATCTTATCCGCAGAAGCTGATTGCGCCGCACGAGACTGTTGCAATTGCTGCTGAAGCGATGGCTTAGGCGGCCTCGTCTGCGTAGGTTCGGTGGGCGGCGGTGTAGGCGACGGCGTACGTCTCAGCAGCTCCACCTCTTCAATCTCCTCCTCCTCCTCCTCCTCATCAACGCCATCATAGCCAGCCGGTCGTACATTCTCCTTAAGCACCCTCACCTTCTCCTCAGCAACCCTCTTCGTCGGCGGTCTGCCCGGCCGCCTCGGCGCCTTCGACGCGTCGCCCCGCGCCGCGCCCCTAGCCACGGGTGCTTCCGCAGGCGCAGGCTTCTCGATCGCGCCGGCGCGTACGGTGCGTACGCGCCCGCTCCTGAGCTGTCGCTCGGGCTCGGGCTGCTCGTCGGGGTGTTGGCGGGTCGCGCGCCGGGGAGGAGGAGGAGGAGGAGGCGGCTCGTCGTTGTCGTGGGGTCTCTTGCGCTTCTGGGGCGCCATTTTTTTTTCTCCTTTTATCGCTCGTCTCGTTCTCGCGATCTCGACGACGGGGTCATGTCAATTGGGTTCGTGTATACAATTTTCTTCCGCGAGAGGTCCGGTAAAAAAGAAAAAAAAAATACCTAGAGAACAGGTACAAGTACAAGTTTGTTGAATTGAAAGTTAGGTACCTTAGAAGACAAAGTCAAACTATCGGCGAGCTGTGATTACGTAATGGGAAAGGTTGAATTGAAGCTATGGTCAAAGCAGACGTGACTGGAGTAAAGTAAAGTGTACCCCACGTGACACCCTTGGACAAGACCAATCTGACCAAGCCTTAACAAGTTTCAGGTGAATAACTTGGTGGGAGGTGCTGCTTTGAATTTCGGAACTCTGACTTTCCCACTTTCGATGTTCAATTGTTATCTGGAAATCTCGTAGGCATTTGATAAGTTCTATACGCAAGTAACATCGGCGTCTAAACACCAGTGCCAGCCTTTAATATTTACCTGAGTAGATAGCTTGCAAATAGCTACACCTTGTGAAGTACCATATAATGTATATAGACCCTCCCGCTAGTTTCCATAAAGCCAAGCTACACATCACCAAGAACAAACAACAAAATCAAGCAAGTTGTCATACGACGTGTGCCATGCAAAGTGAGAAATAGCAATAGTGGTGGATTGTTAATTGCCTCTAGAAAAAGGACGGACTTAGATTCCCAGCCGGCCGCATAGATGGGTGGGATTGGTGTTAAAACATGTTGAGAAAAGGACCAATACCACGCTTTCCCGTCCCTCTAAAGGCCAGGTAATGAAGTAGCAGCCGAAAAGAGCAGGAAGAACTCTCTTCTTCCTGCGTGTTATCTATTACAATGAAGGCCTCGAATGACGTTTGTTTATAAGAGTTGGCTGCGCCATGTGCACCCTCTGAACTTCTCTTCTTCGCAAACTACAACTTATCACCGATGTAAAAGCAGCCGTTCGCCTCATGTACCACTATTATGAATTGGTAAGGGCGTAAAGCAGCGCCGATGAATCCTCCGCCTCCTATTTCAGAATACACAGGTTCGAATTATGTTACATGCCCTCAAAATCACCACCGAGGTCGTCTTCGTCCAAATCCCCTTCTTGTATCTCCTTAGCCATTTCGCGCTCTCGCTCGCGAGCTTCTTGGGCGTTCTTTAGTTCGAGGCGGTGCTGGTTCATTGGGAAACGCATAGCCTGTGGAGTAAGAAAAGGGCCGTGTTAGCTGAAATTCGATCTGTGCGTTAAATGGATATGATGGCAACATACCTTGACACTTTCGTCATGGAGCGCAAGACAGGCTCTGATACGGTCATGGAACGCCTCTCCAGGTTCCCGAGTTGCGTATACGTCACCAACCTCCTTGCTCTTCATGAATCCTCGCTCCCGATCTAGCGTCGCCTCGATGACGCCGTCCCTGATCGCTTTTGCGACAATGTACTCGGCACTCTCTTCGCTACCAAGATGCAGGCGGATGCAAATGTCGCGTAGTGAGATACGGCTATAGCTCAAGCTCATCATGCGAATACCCGTCTTAATGACGTTCTGTCGAAGGCGCAGTATGAGTGAGTATGTTCCATCACGGCGGAAAGTGTCGGCATGGTCGGTAATTGTCAACTCGAAGTCTTCCAGGTTACCCACTCGCACGGCCTGCACGAGCAGGAAGTACGGATGAAGAGCTTGCTCCATGTTGGGGACACGGAAAGTGGCGCGCTCGGGAATATCACCCATAAGCAGCTCCACGACGAGAAGAAGCTTCGTCGCGGTCTGCGCAAATCCTAGGGCGCAGGAGCTTGCCGGCGCTTTCCGCGTGGCAGCTGTCAAGTGTTCGTGTGCTTCTGTGTATCGTAGCTGAATAGCCCGAATCCTGCCGAGGTAGTATAGGAAACGCGCGACCTGGTTATTGGCAGCATTCTCAGGGAATTGAGTGTGAGATACGAGGAGGTCGGCTTGAGAAATGTGGGAGGTTAGGAGATAGCTTCGTAGAAGGAGAACGATGACCGAGGCCTGTATGTCAATATCCTTTCGTAGCACGGCAGTCCGAAGAGCAGTCAACAATGTTGGTCGGATCGCAACGATCGGAGACTGGGGAGACGGAGGTAACGGAGCAAGCTGCTCGCAGAATAGAGAATAGTAGAAGTAGACCTTGGCAGAGAGGGAATCTAGAGTCCGGCGATTCAAAGAGTGAATGCGCTCTGAGAGATACTTGGAAAAGTCAGAACCTAGCTGGAACTGCTTAGAGTCGAACAGATAAACCTGAACGAGGATGCTCAGGAAGATGTCGATCTCGGGAATGACCTCTTTGATCTCCTTCTTAGCGCCGTTCTTAGCTGCGGCTTTCGGCTCACTGTCAATCTCCATCTCGGCACTCGACTGGCGACCCAAAGGAACATCTTGCTTTCCAATCGCTAGCAAAAGCTGCTTAGCGACGTTGGCAGATGAACTTGTGGGAGAGAACGTCTCTGCGATGACCTGTGCTAGGATATCTGGGGTGAGACGTTTTCGGAGAGAAGAGATGGATCTTAAAGCCCTTAATGTGAATCTGGCATCGAATAAAGCTACCGCGCGGTCGAGGAGGGCGAAGTTACTCTTGATATCTAAAATAAAAAGAGCGCGTTAGATCTAGGATGCACGGAAATTACTTGGATGATGATACAAATCATACCTGTGATAGCCTGAGTGATAGGGTCGACCTTCACCTCGAGATCTTCTGGCTGATCTACGTCCATGGCGACATCTCCATCAGCATCCGGAGGTGGTGGTTGAGAAGATTGCTTTGTGGTCTTTGAAGGTGGTACGACGACGGTCATATCCTCTCCCTCCTTGACGCCCTTCTTGCCCTTGCCCTTCAATGAAGACTTCTCGTCGGTCATATCAACATCCTGGTTGTTCCTAATACCATTCTCGACCGGCTCGTTGCCGTTTGAATGAGGCGTTTTCCCCGGCATGTCTGCGTCTGAAAAAAACTGGAGATGGAAAGGGGAAAAGAGATGTTGGGGATTTTGTTGATTGGGGATGGGGTCGGATGACTCTCGATCGGGTAATTTGTCGAATTTAGGCCGGGTGGAATGGAGGGTTGATGGTTGATGGTTGATGGATTATTGATGATGATGACGATGCTGCGGACAGGTGATATCGCGAGGCGCGCTCACGGTTCGGAGACCCTGCAGACGAAACTGGACTGGTTTGGGCGGTTGTTGGCAGCTAACCGGAAAAAACACAAACCAGGTGTCTAAATAAAACAAAGGAGAAATAGAAGTGCGTGTTATACGAATACACGCAAATGGAGGAATAGTCGCCGTTTGATTGAGAAGTCGATTTGGAAATTGTTGATTAGGTACGAGAGATGAAAAGTGTAGAAGGGAGAATGGAGATGGAAGATTGCTTTACTTTGCTGATTGATGTCGTTTGCAGTTGCTCAGGCTCAGTCACAAGGTAAGAGTGATGCAAGCGAAAAGCCCCGGGACGAAAGACTGGAGGGCAGTTGTCGCCTGACTGGTTGCTGGGAAAGAGAGGATAGCGCTAGAATGCCTAGAGCTGTACCACTGTTTAGGTCTGTTTAGGTAAATTTAGGTGCTATGAAGGTGCCCTAGGTGAGCACAAGTGGACCCGACAGAGTCGCTGAGCGCACTGGAGAAGCTCGAAGATGCGCCCCGAAAAAGGCCAACCTGGAAGGCGCCAAGACAAAAAGTACGAAGCTTTGACCCGACGGTACAAGAGTTTTACGCACGGCACCCTGCGGATTATGAGGTATCTCGAATACATCTTTTTCTGGATCTACCTAATGCCGGTATCCACCTCATCATCGAGAAGGACCCATCCAAGTGACGTTTGCGAATTGGTGCCTGTCCAGAGCTTCGACCGAATCAACGATTCAACCTTCCTTACTTTTTCCAAAACAACCAACGTCTTCGCCGCATTTCTAATGTGCGGCATCCGCCTGCATTAGCCACAAGCTTACCTAACTCACTAGGTCCCGTCGTCATCATCAGAATATGTGCCTATCTCAAACCAATTTCCAATTTAGATGTTACATAAGCATAACAAAACAAAACAAAACAACAAATGCCATCAGTAACGTTGAATATAATAAATATCGAGATGCTCGAGGGAGTACATGCAAATACAAAACGTACATATAAAACCAATAATAATCCTTCCAAAATCGAAATTTCGGTCTCTACGCATCCACACTATCTATCGAGCCAATATATAAATTTTTATAAAATTTTTATATAATCTATCAAGCCCGAACACGTCGTGTGTGCCATTGTTCCATGCAGCAGCCCAAGCCCAACGGCAACCATTGGCCTAGGTCGCCACATGTCCGCGCTTGACAGGCGTTCTCTCCACAGCATTCCCATTTCCTCCTGTCATCTCATCTCATCACCTTGCCCTTTTAGCAGACGACCGGTCGGGGACGGTCTAAGATGGATGACACCCGGCGCAAGTAACTGCCAACCTTGCTGAGGATGGAACTATCCGATGCAGGCAATCAGAGCGGGCATGTCGCGCATTTGCTGCTTGGTGCCTTAACTCTCTATACTTATCTCGGTAGGTATTTATATCATTGTTACCCGTTTAGTCATTTACTCCATAGGAATCAGGGTAGGGCACAGTAATGGGAAAAGTAACATTAAATCAATATATCACCATGCAACCGCATCAGCGGTTTAGTAGAAAGCCGAGTATTTAATAGTGCAATCGCATCATTATGTGCGTCTTTATGAGCTACGTATAGCTGTGACTACCTAGGCACCACCTATGTGATCCGCAGAGCGAAGAATGGGTACAAATTTGACCTGCTCGATGCCTCGTATCGTATCCCTCGAGTCGAGTGTCAGACCATAAAAGTAAACGAAACCCCGAAAAAGCCAACGAAACTCCAGGCCAGAATAATGGGAATCCCTTTTGCTCCTTCCTAACCACCATAGGTAGAACATGACCGCGTCATCCTAAAGTCAAACCCCGAAAACTCCATCCGTTCGTTAAAAAACAAACCATCAATAACTAATCTGCCGTAAAGTACTAGACCCGTGGAACCCACTTAAACCGCGTTATTTCCTTCATCATCAGGTTCCTTTCCGGTAGCAGGAGCCTCTTCAGCAACTGAAATCTTTCTCTTACGGTATCGCTTCTTCGGAGCCGGATCGGAAGCAGGCTGAGAGGGATCCACGATAGGCTCGGGAAGATGTACGCTGGGTCCGCCAATGTGTGGGGGAATAGGAGCCATGCCCGTACGTCGTGCGTCAAGCTGTTCAAGAAGCGGGTGTACAGGACGCTTCTTGGAAGGATCGGACTCGTCCTACTTGTCGTCCTTGCCAGGCATGACTTTGGCCGCCTGAACAGCGTGCACCTTGGAGATCCAGTTCGAGCTGGGTTGGACCTTGCGTACGGTTCGCAGCTCCTCCGACGTGTGACCGGGAATGCGAATGTTGTAGACGCGCTCAAGCACGAGCTGTAAGTCGCGGGTCTCGAGTACCTTGCTACCACGTTCCTTAGCTAGGTGACACGCTGCGTGGATAACTTGATCAACAAAGTTATCAGCGACGTTGAGAACCGACTGCGAGGTACGTGTTAGCATTATAGAGAGCTTAGGAAATAGAGGGATAAATAAAGCAGTAAACGCCTACCTCTTCAACATCCGGAGTCAAGTAGTTGCCATCCGTACCGGGAGAGGCACCACCGCAGACCTGACGGACGAGTTCGTCAAGCTTCTTCTTGGAGAGCACGTGTTCACCTTCCGCATCGAACTGGACAGGAGGCATCTTGTTAATAACAGGCTGGCCCATAACACCTCCTCCAAGACCACCTCCTCCACTCAATGAAGGGCGGCCGGGAGTGTTGCCGCCACCGACGCTGACTGCCTGCGGGGTCTCCGTTGCCTTGGGCGGCAGGTTCTTACTAATCGGCATCTTAGGGTTCAGGGCTGGGCTAGGTTGAGGATGAGCATGCGAATGACCGGCGTGGTTCGCGTTTCCAACAAGGCCACTGGCACCGGGAGTGGATACAAGACCAGAGCCGGATGCGCTGTTGGATTGTCCAGGGACGTTCGTTGACGAGTTCGCGCGGCTGACAGCGGCTGCATGGGTCAGAGGGCGAACGGGTTGAGGCACCGGCGTCACTTGTTGACCTGCAGACTGGGGAGTCTGGACGCGCGCAGATGCTTGAGTCGGAGTACCTGTAGAAGGCATGTTCGCGGATGAAGCGGCTGCAGCGATAGCCGTGTTCACGGGGGGTGGGCGCGACATGTTGTTGTTGCTTGGTTCGGTCTTGATTTGAGGTTGCGAGGGAGTGGGAACCGCATGCGATTGCTGAGGTTGTTGATGTTGCTGTTGTTGTTGTTGTACCGATATCGCAGGTGTGGCCGGAGTGGCAGGTGTCCCGGGGTGTTGCTGCTGCTGCTGCTGAGGTTGCGGCTGTACCTGGGGTTGCACCTGAGGTTGTTGCGATGGCGGTTGCTGTTGCGGCTGATTCGTTACAGCTGGCGTTCGGTTCGCAGCAAGTTGTTGATTCTTAGCAGCATCCATCGCCGCATTTACTGACGCGGTTGCGGCTTGCATGGGATGGCTCGTCGTAGGCGCATTGGCGTTTTGTTGCATTGGCTGCGATCGTGCCTGCTGTGCACTTTGTTGTTGGATCTTGATCTGTTGACGTACATTTTCAACAAATCTTTGTGCCTCAGAGTAACTCTTCTGTTCTTGTTGTTTCTGTTCTTGAAACTTTTTCACATCTTCGGCAGACAGCTGTCCCTTATCCTGCCGCTCCTTGATCATGGCATCAAGCTTCTGCGATCTATTTTTTATGGTCTCCATCTGCACCAGAAAACGGATGTACCTTTGCTTCATCTCGTTCTGCCATTTGGATATCTGTTCTGGTGCCGTCAGCTGAGCTGGCGGCCTAAGCGAGTTCCAGCTCATTTGGTTCGCATGGCTCAGTATGAGCTTCGGCACTTGGTTGCCAGCAGAAATGGCATTGTTGGGAGTCGACGAAGAGGCGCCCTGGTTGTTAGGCATTTGCCCTTGAGGCCTATTCGCCATCTTCTGCGCCTGAGCTTGAGCCTGAGCCTGGGCCTGGGCTTGTGTTAAGTTATTCTGGGCTTGCTCGTTCTGCGAGCCTTGCGGTTGCGCGTTCATATGGCTCGGTTGTCCAGGTTGCCCAGGCTGTCCTTGTTGAGGCTGGGCGCCAGCTTGATTTCTTGCCTGGAGACTCTTAATCTTATTGACGACCATTCGAGAGAAATCAGCGATTCGGTGTTTAGCCATCTGATGCTCCTGAGATTCAGGCGGGTTCTGTTCCATTTTGGTATACAGTTGGCGAAGTCCTTCTTCGTACTTGTGCTTGTCTTCGGGCGTGAGGTAACCAATATTTCGGATTTGCTCAGGTCTAAGGAACCGGACCTGCTGCTGCCCTTGGGCAGGCTGTCCCTGGTTCGGGTTCATCTTGAGAGTTATATTCGGGTCGCGCGGAAGTTACGGTCAATGGTAACAAGCTGTCTACGGGAGAAGTCAGTGTTGATGGTTATATGGCGATGGTGGCGAAGGTAGCAGATGTCATTCAAGAGAAACACACCGAACGATCGGAGAAAGAAGCAGATGGGACGGACCCTTGATTCTATGGGATATTAGGCTTGCACTCTATCGCCTTAGGTCATTTGGCGCAAAAGTTTGTTTAGGGACAATTAAGAAAGATGGAGGGATTTTTATAAAACTCAAGCTTTGAAGCTTCTTGAGAGTTTGTTTGCTACAGTACCAGCAGCAGAAGGTACACCGCAGACCTTGTTGCTTACATAAAATTGGGGAACGTATCGATAAGCTGATACTCCACCTCTGATGGCTAGGTAGGTATTTCATACTATCTATCTGCTTACCCGGGCTATGCATTCAAAAGAGTGTTTGTCTTGTACTGTATCATCTTGTTTCGCTTCGAAATATATTCGGCGTTAATGTCTCAATCTCATAAGACCTATTCTCATATCATTCACAACTACTTGCGATATCGATGAATTCGATTCACCTTTTTAATCGAGAACGCATAGTTTTGAAAATGAAGCCCATTGCTAAGCAATGGTCAATATTTGAGGTGTAATTAGTATTTGATCTCATGAAAAGATTTGCAAGGTTTGGAAAAATTCACTAGACTTATGACGTACCTAAAAGAGATATGTTTCACAAGATCGATAGACAAACATACTCCAGGTCTTTGGGTCACGAGATGCTATGAACTAGGTAGCCCTTTTGTCAAAAGCTATAACGTGAGTTCTTGTATATTAATACTGAAACCAATGCATCTATTCAAGCCACGGATTACCCTCGTACCCCTTATTCTATATATGATCAGTAACCTCAGAAGAAAAATGCAGCCTCGTTTTGCTATGAGCGGCCGCTTCTATGCAAACATCGTCAATATCGTCGTCATCATCGTATCGTGTCATCTGCGTCGTCCACTTCGTCGTCGTTATCATGCAGCCGCGTCCGTCCGGCCTGCCAAGTCCAAGTCTATGGTATCTAAAAGCGAGATAAGAAACCAACACCAATAAAAACCCTCATCCGGTATTAGGACAAGTCAAGCCACCCGTGGTGGTCTCCCAGGCTATGTAGCCAATATTCTATGCAAGCGATTCCGATACATAATGCTGAGATGCAAGTGTGTCATGCCCCCTATATTCTCCATGATTCTGTAATGATCCGATCACCAATCGTTTTTTCCGACTCATCATAACATAAATCTGCCGCAGCAGCTAGCTCCCATAGATATTAGTTGAAAAGAGAGGTCGGTATATTATCAACTCAGTCGTGGTTGTATAGGGTCGTATAATCGTAATGTGTGTGCCGCATATGTGTCGGCAACGCACTAGCACCATCTCCACGAAGCTACTACGAAGCTTCTCTCCTATTCACTTTTATAACGTATGTGGTTGAGCTCATTCAGAGTCAACATCCATCAGAGTCCAGTACGGTAACTCTCTTGCGAATATCTCGGCATCATCCAAGATAATCTCATCGTCGCTGTTCGGCTCCTTGAGCTCCTCAATTCGCTCCGGGAGCGCACCCGTAAATTGAATGCTGATTCGGTCACCGACTTTTCGCCGCATTCGGCGAGTTGGGCCTGTCTCGTTCCCCTCGTAATAGGGCAATACGTCCTCTCTATCGGAGTCGCTGCCCCGCTCGCTTACTGTTCGCTTGCTAAGACTCCCGGACGTCATCCTCCTCAGACGGCGTTCCTTACGACTTTTCTGAAGCTGCTGAATGAACTCTTCGTCATCGCGGTCGATGTCGCAATCGGAATCTTCAAAAGTGTTCAGATTCTCGATTCCTTCCATCACAGCCGGGTCCATATCCGGGGGAGGCCGGGATCTTGACCGGCTTCGGTCGGAATTAGCATACTCAAAAGCATACGGCCGAAGAACGTTTAGATGATCGTCCTCGCCATTGAGGGAACAGTCGTCACTCAATTCCTCGATGGAAAATGCCGCCTGCTCGATCCGAATTGCGGCGTCAACCTTCTCTACGTGTTGGTGGCGAAATTTTGGTACTTCCGAGAGTGGCGACTGCGGGGGACTCGTAGATGAGTCGGACTCCTCCGACGAAGAGTTGGAGGAGCGAGGAGAGATTTCCTCAGGTCGAGGCGCACGAGTGTAACTGAATTTAGTCCCACCTAAAGGCCGGATGTTAGATGGATGGCGTTGATGGCCGTGGGACTTGGAATGCCGAGGTAGGTGGCCATTGATCACCGCTGCTTTACGGTTGATCTTAGGAGATCCGGTAGTGGGAGTCTCTGGTGGTGATGTAGGCCCCGCTGCTACGTGAGCGGTGTCCAGAGAGGGGGTATGCGGCCGCATGATATCGGCTTCGTTGTGGGAATGTTTTCCCTTCCCGAGAATTGCGATCTTATCGATTCAAATTGACCTCTTTTAATCTCACAATGTGGGGTAGAATTCGCGGGGGAGATAAAAGAAGAACGAGGGACTTTTTTTTATTTTTAAGGTGTCAGCACCCAGAGCAAAAACCTCCAACGCGGAGAAGTTATTGGACTCCGATAACTTGTCATGTTAATATCCTCGGGATTCTGGTAGGTTGGGGGACAGACACCGCTACAATTCCTCCACAAAGGCGATAGGACTGGAATCGTCTCGCGGAGGCCAGATGCAACTCTATGCCGCAACTCTTCAGATAGAGAGATAGATGTGGCAAGGCTGTCGGTGTTGAATCGCCGTCTTGAACAAATTTACTTCTTCCCGGCAAGAGAGAAGATGATATTGCTAATACAGCCAATGCACGAGCAGTGCACCACCGACAGAGACAGGGACAGAGAATCAGAAATATTGTCTCTGGTTAGAATTGTTCAAAATATCTGTGTAGCGCAAAATAAAATAAAGATAAAAAACCCTCGGGAGTTGTGTGGATCTCCAACGAGGTCGCCTGGGTCAGAGGGCTTGACGAACCCAGGGAAAAAAAAAAGAATATGCAAGTCGAAAACTTTCAGAGTTGGGAATTTATTCCGGATGGGGAGAAATAGTGAACGGCGTGTATTCCTGCTGTCGGAGCTTACTGCGTATGAGAAGAGAAATCTCATGTGCAGAAACCAAGAGGGGGAAGGCGTGTATTTGGGGGCGGGCCTACCAACGGTCTTATAGTGTCAGGCAGATATAGAAGCTTGTTATCCATGTAATAATAATGATAATACGGATTGTGAACATAAGGGTATGCGGTAAATGGTATACATAAGGAAGTATACATGAGCAGGCTAAGGTTGCGGACTCCCGGGCAAGGCAGGGCAGAGGGCAGAGAGGAGCATTGGGGCATTGAGAGGAGTAGAGGAGCAGAGAAACGGGTCTAGCTTCTCGTCTACCAGCCTATGAACCAACCTATGGCGGAGGATCTCGCAGAGAATGCGGCTTGGGCACCAACGATCCCGGGACTCCCTGGCTACTTTTCGTGGGAGGCATAGCGCGTCCAGAGAAAATGCGACATGTATTCAGTGGGCGGCATGAGGCATATAATGGTTGAAGAAAAAACGACGAGTCTGGAGATGGCAGCAAACCGATGTTGTGACAGGATGATCAGGATGTTCAGTCAGACAATCTTGGCCTACCCCATCTGCCCATGAGATCCATGGGCGGTAGGTATGTATAACTGAGCTGTTCAACCGGTCCTCTTAAAACCTGGACGCTGACCGAAAACAAAACCATCGGCTCGTAAGACTATTAACACTGGTTAACAGACGCTTAGCATACCTCTGCACTGCATACCTAGCATACCTAGGTAGGTTGCTAGGTAATAAATAATTAGGAGCCCTGGAGGCGTATCAGGGCTTTGAACGAGGGTCAACGGGTCGACGAGGACCCACGGTAGGTTGTACGAGGGAAGATCAAAAATAGACAAGGGGTCAGGTAGCAGCGCTCACAGGAATCGTGCCCAATGATTCGAGAGAGGTGCGCTGCGGGAGGGAAAGAAAGCGAAGAGACGCAGGCGTAGTGGAGATGGGAAAAATCCGCTGCTTGGCTGGTGATGAGGTCAGGGATACCCCGAGTCTGCAGCTGCTGCAAGTAATATAATGCCAATGTATCGTAACCATTTTATAATCTCCCCGTTTTTTTGCACCTCTGCAACGCTTGAAACTGCTGTCAGGCGGTGATCCGGCCCTGCGGTGAGCTTAAAACAGAATAGGGCATATTCTATTCTGTATCATGTCAAATACCGCCTTTTCTCGTTCATGACCGCCATAATGCTTCGCG
The DNA here is from genome assembly GCF_022578515.1 of Annulohypoxylon truncatum. NCBI lineage: Eukaryota > Fungi > Ascomycota > Sordariomycetes > Xylariales > Hypoxylaceae > Annulohypoxylon > Annulohypoxylon truncatum. Next base: position 227,567 of record NW_025953812.1, read on the forward strand.
AGTTCGTCCCATATAGACTTGCCTGCTTGGGCGGGGGGATGATGTCCGACGGGATGGCACAGGTATGGATGGTATATGAATACCATTTGACGATTGTACCATTCGAAGGATCTGCACTATACGGCAGATTTATGATCGAATCAATCATCTGGAGATCAAGCAATTGTGATAGCTTAAAAATCGGCGGATGAAGAAGACAGGGGGCTTTATTTTAGGTAGTCTATTCCAAGACATTGGTGATGCAAGGTGGGAAAAGCCGCCAACCTGGTCTATAAAATGGAGCCTTGAATTAGATTTTATTTGTGATCGTTGGTGAAAGATGGGAAAATCGAGAAAATCGGTCAGTAGCTGATAACGATCCATGCGGTGAGCACGATAAGCTTAGCCACATAGTGGGGGTTGAGTGGCAGAGTGGCTAATAAGGTTCCCGATGTTTTGCAGCAACGACCTCATGATTGCAGGAGGGGTCGCTTAGGTAACACCATCACGGTGATTTAGAATAGAGTTCAATGACGCGAGTCAATTCCAACTTCAACCATTTCAAGGTTACAAAACAGCTTAGGTAATGCGACACTAGTGAATCTCATCTTCTAATCCACTATCATCTTCTCCTTCATTGGTGGATGCTCATTCGTCACAATTGTTTAACTTCGAGTAATAAACAAATTGCATCATGTCGCTTCTCCCAGCACATTTTGAGCAGATCGCCATATCGTGTCAAGGAATTGACAGTCTCCCGTATGTTTTATTTCTCCATATTCTATGCGATATCATCTAACTGTACCCCGTAGCTTTCCGCCCCCAAAGATATTCACCAACGCCCTCCTCGTTAACGACGACATCACCTCCCTAATCCGCGACACCGAACCTCACGAACGAGCGCTATTCTCCGTCCCACCACCTCCGCCACCAGGCACATCCCAAAACCCGGAGCCGCCGACGCAGTCCTCACGTCGACAGACCGTGTTCAACGTCGCCTCGGGCGAGGTCACCACGTCGGGCGGTAACACGGGGCGGAACGCGGGCGCGCCTCGACGTCACACCGCCGTAGCAGCCGTTCTAGGCGGCGGCCTGCACGAGCAGATCCGACGCAGCGAGCGACGCGGCGGGAAAGACGACATCGATGTCGAGATCCTACTCAAAGGCGCGGAGAAGCTGTGTGGCGTGTACCCCCTGCCGGGCGCGCTAGAGCGGATAGCGGCGCAACGGTCCAAGTACGCGCACAGCCGGAGCACCCTAGCATACTACGAGGCGAAAGTAGCCGAGCAAGCCGAAGCCCTAGGGAAGATGAATAAGGACCATTGGATGGACGATGACGAAGAGGAGGAGGAGCGCGAACAAGATGTTCCGCAAGAAGGGGAGGAAATCTACACCGAGGAAGATCTGATACGAGAGGGAGAACAGATCCGTGAGCTCGAGAAGAAGAAGAGGGAGCTCCAGGAGCGGCTGCAAACGATTGATAAAGACATCGACGGGTTACTGCACATGTAATGCCGCGTGTAGACTTTTAGACTATGATACCCCAACCCAACACGGTTTAACGCCACCGACCGGCCCTAGACATACACTTGGCGACATTTTATTTCCCTTCCTTGACACTCGCGAACGCCTGTAAGAAAGCCTGCGCATCTTGCGCGCCATCAACCTCATACTTTCCCTGCACCGTGAAATGAGGTACCCCATGTATGTCCTTCGCAACCGCCTCCTGGACCTCCTCGTCGACCTCCTTGCCGCCTTTTCCCGTGTCGAGCCACTCCTTCACCTCAGCCTTATCCAGGCCCGCCTTCTCAGCCGCGGCGATTAAGGTGTCGTGCGAAGTGATATCGCCGTCGCCCTCGAAATAGCTCTTGAACAGCTCCAGCACGACGCGGTTCTCGACCTCGTTGCTCTTCGTCTTGCCGAGCTGGATCAGCCGGTGCGAGTCGCGCGTGTTGCCGACCTTGCCTCTGAAGCCGAAGTTGATGCCCTCCTCGCGGCCTAGCGTCGTCAGTCGCTGTTGCAGGGCGGCGAGCCGCTCCGGGCCGAAGCGCTGTACCATGCGCTCTGTGATGGGGACGCCGACTTTGGGCGACGTGGAGTCTAGGTAGAACGGCGCCCAGGTGATGGTGAACGTGTCATCTTTGGCGCCTGGGTAGACCTTGCGGTAGAGGTCGATGGCTTTGTCTACCCGCTTCTTGCCTATGTAGCACTACATACCGATTATTCTTCAGTACTGAGCCGCAAGTCCGGACTATTGTAAGGAGCTTACCCATGGGCAGACAGTGTCCGATACAATTTTGATATTAATATTCGTCATTGTGCTCTGGTAACTCCAGTGAATGATTCTAATGATATGCGGGCTGCTTAATGGGGGACGGTCTTATATTGCTATCTACAGAAAAGGATTGTTCATTATTTATCTCTCAAGTCGGACTCCAAACGGATTGAAGTGGAGAGATATAATCGCTGACAAATCCATCATGACGCCCGATCCGGCATCGTCTTTGCTCCGCACACCGTGAGACGCCGACTAGGCATGTCGTCATCGTCAAGTAAAATACATATATTGCATTCCATGCATTCTGGGAACGAATAAGCAAAGCTGAATCATTCAGCTAGTCTACCAATCCCTGAAACTAAGGCCCACATCGAATTTATATTATGTACATTGAATCTAGCAAGGTTTTTTCGAACCATCGTAACGCTTCTACACGGTCTTATCTGTTTACCTGGTACACTAGCAAGGTAAAAACGCGATTTAAATTACTGAAATAACATGCGAAGCCTATCTAAATCCTGAGTATCATCAATACCAACAACAAAAAGTACTAATCAATGCATAGTTGGAACGACAGTAGTATCCATAAGGATTAACACCAACTGGTAGAGGAGTGGGTGCTTAGGTAGATTTGGATGAGGCAGTGTACTCTGGTCAACTACCCATACAAGCAACCAATTTGATATACGTGAGGAATAACCCAGTGGAAGATCCGACCGATTTAACGGGCCTCGAAAGTCTCTCAAGTCATGTGTTCTTCTAGTCTAGCTTGAAGGTTCGGGAAGTATGGCTGGCCACCCGGCCATCAAGTTTTCAGTTTGCAATGTTAACACCCAAATACGTCCACTTTTGCAGTGGACTCTGATGGTTTGTGCCGAAGTGTCCCAATGGATGTACTGGTAACTCTCGTCCTCATTCTGATCTTGGGCGCAGCGGTAATCAAAAGGCAACCAGAGTAGGTTTTGGCCGTTGTAGACGATCCATTCGCCTTCTATCTTTAGATTATAATAAGTATTCAGCTGCCGGAAAGCACCAGATATGCGGTCGATATCCAAGAAAGGATGTAGGGCTATAGCGTTTGCATCTGTTCTAGGGTAGTACTTGTCGGCTAAGAAGATTGCTGATGAAATCGGGGTTCTACCGTTTGAGAACTTTGACGTACTGCCTGTTGTTATATCACATACATAGAACACATTTTCGGTGGCCAACACTACTCGGCACATGTCGGTTGAGAAGGCCATTGAGGGGTTCCGAATAGATTGGGTCGTAAATGTTGTGATATACCTGTTTGTTGTTATATTCCAAACCTCGACTATATTGGACAGGCGCAACGCCAGGCGACTCTCGTCAGGGGAAAAGACCATCTGGTCTATTCTAATCCACTCGCATTTCAACGTCGTTACACACGTGTTTGTCGCTATATCCAATACTTTAATCGTGGATACGATTGACCCTGACCGGTTCCAGCCAGAGGATATTGCTAGGCGGCCCCCATCAGACGAGAAACACATAGTCGAAACGTCGTAATAGCCGTCTGACACTCTTATACACGTGCCTGTCGCAGTATCCAATATGTTAACTGCATTATCCGCATACAGCGCTATCCGGCCACCGTCAGGTGAGAAGACTAGAATTGGGGAAGTACAGTCGCCATAGCCTTTGAGCGTTGCTATACACCTGTCTGTTGCAGCATCTAATAGCTTAAATGTATCGCGATCACCCAATACCAGTTGGCTTCCATCGGGCGAGAAGACTATTCTGGAGGTTTTGTTCATGTAGTCTTCGGATTGTGTTGCAGACATATCCATTGTTATATCCCATAACTTTATCGTCCCCTCCAACGAGCCGGATGCCAACTGTCTCCCATTGGGGGAGAAGGCCAATGAGGTAACTGTGGCCATATGACCTGTTATTGTTGTCACGCACATGCTCGTCCCCAAGTCCCATACCTTGATCGCCCCGTCATGAGAGCCGGATGCCAACTGTTTCTCATTGGGGGAGAAGGCCAATGAGGTAACTGTGGCCATATGACCTGTTATTGTTGCCACGCACATGCCTGTCCTTGAGTCCCATACCTTGATCGTCCCGTGGTGAGAGTTAAATGCCAGTTTTCCCGAATCGGGTGTGAAGGTTATTGAGGTAATAATGTCCGTATGACCTTGAAGTGTCGCCTCGCGTGTTTTTATTTCCGTATACAATTTTTCTATTGTTTTGGCGCGCCAGATAAGTGAGTAGGCTGTAAAGATAAGTGAGTAGGCTGTAAACCTAACCTGGTCTATACGCCCTAATTCCCGGATATTAATATAATAATTATGATATGTGAGCGACAGTCTCCCGTCGGGAGAGAAATCTAATGAGACAAACTCCTTTCTTTCGCACAAAAGTGGTGTTGTATCTGTGCCTGTCACTATATCCCATATCTTCTCCGTCCCGTTCTTTGAATCCGACGCCAATAGTGTCCCATCGGGTGAGAAGGCCATTGCATTAATAGGGGCACAATGGCCTTCAAACGTCGCTATGCATGCGCCCCATTCATCTTCTACAGCCGGTTTCACAAGCAGCCAGTCCGGTTCGTCGCCCTGGAAGTGACGCCGTATTATGCTTTGCGATGGGCTAAAGACAAGAGCCGACGTATATACCTGAAGCGGACTACTTTCGATCGCTAATTTATTGTGCCTAACGAATCGGGTTGCATCTTTGGCAAACTCGCTATACTGCTTGAACGAGTTCTATATCCGATATAATTAGTGATGTGGTAATGTGAAACCCATGATTAGTCGCTTACCGGTATTAATGTATTGAGTTTTACCATTGCTGAGATGCCTTGCGATACGTTCTGGAGGATGCTAAGAGCCTCAAGCCAGTGAAGGTAGTGCTTTTTCAGAAATGTGTCGGCGAGGCTGTAGCCTAGAAAAGCGTCGTGTTGTGGCCGTCCTTCGGGTTGAGAGACGGTGAAGTGGTCAACCCAGTGAATGCACGAATACTGCGTGGCACCTAGGGGGTCCGGTCTTGGGCGTATAATGTTTTTGGTAGATATTCCCCAATCATCGAGGTTGTATACATTACGTCGAAGTGTTTGGGACATGATTTGGATCGATCTTGAGAACATATCGTAATGGGCAGCCTCAATTCCGCGAGGGAATATGACATCTTTCGCTCTTTCACAGAGGAAGTCTTGAGCCGACTGGTGGATAATGAAGATACGGCCTTCTTGTATTGTTAGAAAAGAACCGCACAATTTCACAATCTCAACTAAAGCTTCAGTTCCTTCTTTTCCAAACTCATCCTCGGGTAAACCTGATAATGCCGCAAGTTCTTCTAAATAAAGTGGGCGGTATGTGGTTGTGATGGTTGAAAGTACTTGCTGACAATATGCTGGAGTGCCATACTCGAGTCCTTGGATTTGTCGTATCATCCGACTGTATAGTTCCACTAAGCCGGTTGGGACTGCATTGATGATGGGTTTGATTTGAAAGCTTCGTGCTTTCTTAAGCTCCTGAACAACCAACCCTACCCAAAGGAATGTTCCATGTGCCTTTTGTCGCATTTGGTCACGAACATAGACTTGAAGATTTAATTGTTTTTGTAACGCCGGTATTTCCGAGATACAATGATCAATGTAGGCGTTGACAGCATGAGAGACGTGGTCAGCGTTGCTCTTCAACTCTAGACTCAGCCGTGCCCGTGATTGATCAGTTTTTAGTTTCTCCTCAATTTCAATCTTGTTGCGACTAGACAAGAGCCACTTTACCTTGGACTCAGGCGGGGTGTTCATGATTAGGTTCAGAAGTTGTGTTAGATGCGCTTCGCGTTCGTCGAGCTCGTCGAGCGCGTCGATTACCAATATAGTAGTCGGAAGCATAGGGTCCTCTAATATCTTGGTAAATATGCCGGACAGCGCTACCCAGGCATTCACGTCCTCGAATAACGTCTTGCCCGTGTGCTCATATTTCGTCTGGATATGGCGCTCAAGAGATGGCTGTTGCTTGACTAGGAGGTAGATTAGACCGCGAAGTACACCTTTCGCATTGTTAAGCCGATCGTCAGTAGCCTGGCAGAAGAAGAAAGACAAAAGACAATCAGGACTGGAAGGCTCCTCCTTTATCTCATCCATAGTATTAAAATCGGGGAAGTGTTGTATCATCTCATCGATAATGCCACAGAGCAACATGGTCTTGCCCTTCCCTGGATCGCCTTTGATCCATAGCAAACGGCTGTCGAAATTGTTGCGCCATCGCAAGAAATCGTGGTGATCGAGGATCCAGCGGTAGGATTCCCGCAGCAGTCCACCTTTAGTCTGCTCTATACGTTTCTTATCGTCACGGGGATCGGTCAATCGCAAGTCGGCAAGTGAGTTATTCTTTGAAACACCTGTTGCATTTATTGGCAATGAAGAAATTGGCAGATGCTGTCCTAGTACGTACCAACTGCCACGTTGCCGTTGACATTGAAGTTACCTTGTCCCGAGTGCTGAATGCCAGCCCCGACGAAACTAGACCCAATAGTACTATCCGCCATTCTTTTCTATAGGCTATCGGCAGCTGGCGACATCTTGTCTGAAAGAGGGGTATGTGATTGAATTTGAGACTCGTCGCATCAAATCGTCTTGATGGCATTGGAATTTCTTAAGATCGAATGAGGAAGATGAGGGGGGATCAACTCGGTGTCGCGCTGGCAGCCTGCTTGAGTATCTACACAGCCACATCCATGGTACCCGATTGTCAGCTTTCAGTGCGGTTACACATGTAGGCCATGAACATTAATGATTGGAGTTCGAAAGCGTCATAGCACATGAGGCTTATATAGGTACCTAATATCCTTTTCCCTCCAGTACCTAGGTATTTAATTGATATTCATGCTTCCGCCGACCGAAAAATTCCCAGAACCGGAGTTCTGAATACCTCGACCATTGAAAATAGAGTGGTAGGTAGGTGGTTGGTTAACCGTGTTTGTCTGACCTGTTGTCGAGGCCGCTGCATCAGATGTCTTTGATTTGGGCCCGATTTGAGCCAGAACGGCTTTAGCATACGCAGCAGCCATGGCCGCAGCGTAAGGCTGCCATGCCTTATTTTTGTGCTCGTCTCCGTAGTCACACACCCCCCGGATGACGCCGACTGGGATACGATTCATCGTCCCTGCTGCTTCCATCTCAAGCCCAATGAGGTTGTATTTATCCCTTAGCTCGTCTCGTTTTGCTGCGTTTTTCATAAGCTTTTCACCCGAACCTATTGGTCCGTACCACACTCGCGTCCTTTTGGGGGCGGGCCGCAATGGTCGCTCCAATAGCCGTTCCCCTCCACCCCCAACTGTTTCGTACAGCTTGTCCTGGTCCTGACCAGGGTCGCCAAACGTACCTCCTATGTGCTCCTTGTCCTTTATCGCCTCATAATATCGTGAAAAATGATGCGACTCGTTAGGCGCGAACCACTTGAGAGAGCTAATAGCGGATCCAACGATAGGTTCAGTAGTAGCTAGAATATGCCCCGATTGCAAGAGCTTGAATCCGTCTACTGGTGTCTCTTTGCCTAGATCATAGGCAACGAGCCCCGCAGCCTCCTTCTCGGGAAAAGCGACAAGAACATCGCCGAGGCGTATATCACGCGGTGGGGTCTTAGAAAGATCGGGCAAGCCAGCAGCAACACCGACAAGCAATCCAAACCAGAGATTCGGGAAAAACTTCTTGACTTGACTAGCAAGAGCAGCTGCAGAGCCGGTCCCGTACTCTTGGCCCGCTGGCAGGGTCGCAATGATCACGTTGTGTCCACACATATTGCCGGCACGGTACACGTAATCGTCACCGGGGCCCAAGGCGAACCTGCCTTCATGTTGTTGGTCCATTATGTGCCAAGCGGCCAGAGCCTCGATCTCGAGAGGCGCAATCCATGCTACCTTATACACCGCTGGATCTAACTGAGGCATAAGGGGCGTGATTGGGCTAAGCGAATAGAAAAGCTAACGAGAAGGTGCGAGAAGAGCCGTTTCTAAATATCCAATCAGTCATGGTTTTGCATAATGAATGTAAGAAATGGGTGCAAGGAAGAGGGGAATCACTTAATATATATCCAAGCGATAATGAGGCTGAGCGAAGTACCATGAGCTGGCTGCCCAGTTCATTGGCACTCACTGGTCGCCACCTCTTTCAATCGCCCTCGCCAGCTCTCCGCATTCGCAAAGCCTTTCCATTCCAATTATTCCCCGCCTATATTTAATTGAACGGAAATCTATAACCACCGTATCTTACCATATTATAATCAAACTTGCTCAGCATCATGATGTACTAACATCCTCCCTTATGGAACATATTGATCTAACATGTTGACCAGGTTTTGAAATGAGAGCTTGAGCGACCGTGTCGGTAGAAACGTATACTAGGTAGGTAGAGTGAATGTGTGGAAGAGTGGTTTGATAGCAGGTAGGTATCAGCATTTTGGTGAAAGGGATATGATCCACCTCTAGCTTAATCTCCACAACCCCTATTTAAGCCGGAGACCAGATTTTTCCTAAGCGGTCATATCGTATTTTAACTTGGCTGCTACCATCGAATGGGGCAATCGCTCTTGGTTCATATGGTTTCGTGGTGTAGTTGGTTATCACGTCAGTCTAACACACTGAAGGTCTCCAGTTCGAACCTGGACGAAATCAGCATGTTTATTTTTTGCTTTTTACCTATGTTGGTTTTCTTTCCTCTGGCTACCTATGCCTTTATCATTTTAACCTATATTTACTATTTGTTTTGAGCAGTAACGAAATCAGATAGCAGTTTTCTGCCATGCTTGCATTGCGTATCAAATGGGTACTCGCTAGAATTGACCTACAGATCGTATGAGCACTTGGCGAAGGTAGGCTCAGGCTCATCGAGTAAGGCCCTCATCATTTGAGTTGGTAACATAGGTACGTATGATGAAAATTTTACTTGCAGTGGGGATGGTATACTACATATGCGAATAAGTTGGGTACATATCATGCAAAGCTTGGAGGGTCTAGCCCCATAACATCCCTAGCTCCACTACCAAGGCCGATGATTTTAGCTTGATCCCTCAACCAGTTGAGACTACAAGACTCGAATACAGTTTACCTTGTTTAGTGGACCAGCCCCGATATATAAGCCTCATCCAATAGCAACTCTTGAATTGGAGATGGAATGGGTATCCCTCCCTCCATAACCCCATTTCGGCTGCACGGGGTTTTGTGAATCATCGTGGTAAGCTTGACTTCACATTCGATGATGCTGGTAAAGGTGATGAAGGAAGTTCAGACTGAGAGCGAACTTGCTTGCAAACTTGAGTTTGACACTCATATTATCATTAGGATATTATTATTATTTTTCCAAGTGGTATAAGATCAACGCCGTCTAGAACAAGTCAAACTTCAAGCTACATATTCACATTATATCATTACCAAGTTGCCAGCATTCGTTCCGCGCCCTTCTCCCCCGCGACCATCACACCGAACTGAGGGTTCACGGTTAAAGGCGAGAGGATAGAAGCATCAATGACATGAATGTTCTCGGTGCCAATGACCTTCGTGTCGGCATCAACACACTTCCCTATTCTGCACGAGCTAGACCAATGTTGGACTGAGCCGACAGCATATGTGGAGTACGTCGTGATGTACTTTCGGATTTCTTCCACCGTTGAATTCTGAGGAATGTTGAGCGGCGTAAGACCTTCAGCTGCTGGAGCGTCAGGTGACGAAGGCGGCAAGGCTTGGAAGATAGAGTGGATGAACGTCGCGATGGTCAACCCATCACGGGGATCACTGTAATAGACGTCGGAGCTCGGGCCTGGCGTGAAATTCCCGTCGTTGGAGAGGATGACACTTCCCGCGGAGCCAAGGCCGGAGGTACCATAGATATTAAGTGTAATGGTATTGTTCTTCGTAAATTCCCCGAACCCCGACGAATCAATTGTGCCTTGGAGACCAGTCTTAGTGCCGTCAGGGTTGGGCAGGTAAGCCCAGAAAGCCGAGGTTTGAGATGCGAATGCGTACGGGCCACTACGAGAAGATAGATAGAGATCTCTATCCGCAGGGATGGGATCATTGTAGTTGTGGACGTATGAGTGGATTGTCGGTCCAGAGAGCTCAATGAACGTGTTCGGGTTATCGAAGAGACCTTCGCCAACCGACGGGTTGAAGACCCAGCTTGTGGCGTTGAATGGCATCACTCCAGCTGCGGACATGTTGAAAAGTGTGTCAAGAGGGCCAATACCGGAATGCATTAGAAGACCCGGGGTAGCGATGGCACCGGCGCTTAGGACAACTCGACCGTTCTTAGAAAGCGAAACTTCTAACTCCGAGCCGTCAACCGCGACAGTCACACCAGAAGCCACGCCGCCAACATGGTTGACATGTTTCACATGAGCACCCGTCTGCAGGTGGAAATTATCTCTCTTCAGGGCGTCTTGTAAGTAGGTCCTTGTCGGGCCGCCTCGCTGTCCACCGATGTAATTGTAGACAGGCCGCCCGAATACCCTATCCTTATTATCTGGAGTCTCGTTGAACGACACCTCGGTGAAATTGGCACTGTCAACAAGCCAATTCTTGGCTGCCTCATAACCACTTTGCATGTAGAACTTGCCGTCTTCCGAGTAACTAGTTACGGAAGCCTGCATGTCTAGGAGACGTTGTGTAGCATTTTGGACGTCAACACTCTTCCACCCCTCCGGATGCCAGTCGTCCCAATCAGAAGCTGGAGGTTGAAAGTAAAGGCCAGCATTGATTGCACTGTTTCCACCGATAGTACAGGCCTGGAAAGAATTCGTAACACCTGGCGGGCATAATATGTTTGTACCCCCATTGAAGATGCTTTTATCTGCCGAAGATATTAGTCCAATGTACTCTAGAAATGTACAGGTAAGTACTCACACAAACCAGGTACATCAACTCGGCTCAAGTCCGTTCCGTCAAGCCATGCGGGCTTCTCGGTGCCCCCCGTGATTCCGTACGAAGAGCCACCGAGTTCTAATAGAAGAGTCTTCTTCCCAGCTTCACTCAACCGGTCTGCTACAATGATTCCAGCAGTTCCGGCACCGACGACAATCGCATCCCACTCTTGTATGGACCAGTGGGTCGAGTTCTGTCGCCTTACCGGCCGGGGCGCGCCAAGCGCAGTCTGGCTCAGAAAGCTGGCGATCGATGTCAAAGTCAGTAAAGACTTCATGTTGACGTCCTTCGGCTTCGGCTTAGGGAATGACGTGAAGGAAAGAGAGAGGACGCGGTGCTTGACAATGCCATGATATATTTGCCAAATGCGTCAACACAAAGGAACGCATACTGCCATCATAGCCTATTAGCTCCTTGTCGACAAATTCAGCCCGCCAGTAAGGATACAGTGGATCAAAGCCATTATCGTGTCTCGGCACCTGGATCCTTGTTCACCATGACCCGTCATTTGGTAATAGCCGCACTTATGGAGCCGTAACTGAGCAGGGGATCCTATTAAAAGATCTCGTACGGCTCGTATTAATCTTAATGACTAAGTGGCTTGCCTCATGCAGACGTGGGTAGCTGGACGGTGCGCCAAATGAGCTAAACCGCCAAAGCCTCAAAACTCTTAATCATAATGTATAAACACTGTATGAACACTGTATTTTTTCGTTGTAGCCCTTGTATCGTTAGGGGGCTTAGCGCTGCTGGCTCTATAATTATAAGGAGTTATAGCATGTAAGTAGGTATTTATAATTATTTGTCTAAGTAGTACCTACTAGTCTAAAATAAGACAATGTATGTAAAAATGAAGCTCTTTAATTGCTGAATCAATTGATATTGAACTGAAGTATAGAGATGGAGACCTCACTCTTTGAGTTTGGGGTTTTAGATTAGTCAGCACTCTAGCTTAGTATTTCTCCTTGAGCAGTTCACCTTAGGGAACTTGGAGGACACACGCTTACCACGCACGAATATTATACCTTCGTTTTAAGCCCTAGAGTTTGTTCTTTGATTTGATATACCTTGATCAGTGATATTCAGCCCTCTAGAACTAAAGAGAAGTGTATCTGGGCCCTTCTAGGGAGCTGCCAGTATCTCTCTTTTATAGAACCGCTGCGGTTCAGTTCAATATAATTTTGTTGCTGTATGATTTGTATAGGCTTAGCTATTGCTTAGCTACTGCTCAGCTAAACTTTCGTTGAACCTTCGTTCAGCCTTCGTTCAGCCCTTGTTCGCCCCTTGTTGAGCCCCATTTCAAATTAAAACTTATTATTCTATACCTTTATGATATTCAATCGAGAGCGCTTTTGAAGTTTTGTTAAATAATATAGATAATAAGCTATAAGTAGCATTGATGCTTTGGCGGTTTATTGAACTCTGTAATATCCGTGTCGATGTTAGGCCTTCCGATTTTTGATTGATTCGTTTACTGCACGTGATCAACCGTCTCTTCCAATCAGAGCATTTCATTCAAGACCCACTTTGTCACTCGACATGCCCCTTTATGTACCAGTTGTATAATCTTGAAGTTCACTCTTCTTAACAAATACTTCATGTCTTCGTTTTTAATTTCAAACATCATGCCTTTCCCCCATTTTTTTCTTTCCCTTCATTTATTTTTGCTTCGCCCGTCCGTATCCGATCCAATAGCAAAATTAGCGCATGCGTGCTCAAACGTGCAACGTTGCATGTATGCACCTGGGTAGGCATTCCCCTTCTATTCTTGAGGGATTCGTCAAGGCATACTATTTTGACGATTGTGAAGGTGACCGAGTCAAGAAACAGAGGTAAATACTTCCTTTACTAACAAGGAATCTGTACGGATACGTAACTAGAAATTAACTACCTAGATAGGTACTTTGGTATCTGTCAAATTTGTCCAGAACATTAAAACTCTACACAGCGTTCTCTACCTAATTTTTAATGTCTGGCTAAGAAGGTTTAGTCCAGGAGTTACGAAGAGAGGCCGCCTGAGCTAGGATGGCGATGGGATAGTTTCTAACAGTAGTTCCGTCGACCATTCTATCGGCAGGCTGCCACCAGTACGTGGACCAAGGTAGGCACGCATGGGCCGAAAAGGGGAAAGGAGGAACAAAGGAGATTACGTTAGGGGCCGCAGAGCTGTTTCTAGAATTACTTTCTCTCCGCCCATGCAGGTCTATGTCACGATGCAGACCTAAAGGAGAAAGAAATGACGATGTTGTTGCGCGAAGGATTCTAAACTACTCCCTACCAGGGATGCGGTACACATAGATGGAACCTTCTTTGTCTGCTTCTTGTCTAAGCGCCGGCTGCCAATGGGGCCATATGAGGCTATCGCTGTCTCCTGTAAGACCGATCTCCGAAATCCCCTATAGGAAAGCTTCTAACTGTCTAGGTGAGGCATCAATCCTGACTAAGGAACTAGTGTGCACTTTCTTGCTTTTGAAAAACGGCTTGACCGTTCATTCTGGTTGTGTCGTGCTTCATACTACACAATAGCACTTGCCACCAGCTACCCCCTGAACACCTTGCAATAGTTCGCATGATTGACACCATACGAAGTTGATAGTCTGGTATCAAATCAACGGGTATTTTCATGAGAAAAAAGATATACCTGTTCTAAATCCAATTACCAGTGTGTTAGCCATTTCCGAGAGGAAGCTAGTTGTGTCGGGAGACTCGCCTGCTGTAGGTAAATTTAATAGCATTGGGTTGTCTGGTTTAGAGGGGTTTGGATTGGCACCTCGGTCTTTAGGGGTTCAGAGCATCTCGCGTAAAAATGATGTGATTTCCCTACCTCATAGGTCTGCATTATGACAAATTGTAGGTAGGTTGCTATGAGTTGGATATTTTCAGCCGGTTACAACTTCTGCGTACTAATAAGTTGGTTAGTCGACGAATTTGGAGCGTAGGAGTTGCAACCCTCCGAATCATCATGTACGTGTGATGAGACGGACCAAGTAACAACGACGTTGTTGCGCAAGGAACTCTAAACTACCCCCTACGGGGAAATGCGGTGTACATACGTGTTCACTCTGTCTAAGGGCGAGCTGCCGACGGATCCTTTCTGGGGCCACCCGAGGCTATCGCGATCTCTTATGTGGCCGATCTCCAATCACCAGCTCCCACAGAGAGTGCTTCTGACAGTAGGCGATGTGAATAATGAAGAGCGTAGCTTCCATTTAAGTCCATGAAAGGCTTGTCGACAGATATAGAAATAGATCAGGTACATAATAGCGTATATAAAAGCGTATTTGATGACAAAATCCCGTCGCTTACCCCTATCCTATGGGCTAGGCACATGGTACGGTACATAACAAGACTATTTAGGCCATAGAATCGTATCTCCACTATGATATGATCTTTATGGGCCTTCTGGGGACCTTGAGGATTCCAACTAAGACGCCCCTGAGTGTAACCTGGGATGAAGGGTCTTTGAGACTGGATCTTCAGTTAGCATGAAGTTCGCTTTAGTAGGTATCTATTTATGATAGTCCATGAAGTAAATTGGACCGCTAGACATAAAGCGATAGCAAAGCGGGTGTTGTTCACGAAACTTTGTCGACGAACATGAGACCAGGCCCTTGGGTAATGGAAAACCCAATAATGATAGTCGTGCAAAACGGGATGGAGGATGGGGTGTGTTAAAAGTTTCGGCCTAAGGGCTGGGAAGGAAATCACATAAGATACCTTTCGAGAATAAAATTCAAGGAAAAGACGTCAAATACCAGAATTTGAGACTACGAAATTCTAGATCCAGGGTCCAACGCACGATAAATGCGAATCTCAGCAACCTCTCCCTCCTTTCCCTCATTAGCCGTACCCAACAAATTAAATTCTTCCTTGCGTTTTTCAAAGGCCATATCTATTATGTTGATGAGATTTTCAAGGAGCTCGCTCTGATGATCAACCCATCGGTTGTGTTGATAATTTCGCATTCGCAACAGAGCCATTTTCGCAATCAAATCAACGGCATATCTTCTGTGTAGATAGTTCAGTGCCTCTTGAAGCTCGGATATTTTCTTTCGCAGGTACTCGTTTTCGTCTTTTAGTTGCTGAATTTCCTCACGTAGGATGTCTGACTGTGGCGATCCGCCCTTTTGAGAATTGTCCAATTGTGGTAAATCCATTGAAAAGAGGCGTATATGGAAGGATCTAGCACGAAGACTGATTATTTAATACCTCAATAACTCCTAGGTAGACACAGAAAGATCGCAAGTTGTTCAAGTTGTAAAGGCCATGCTGGGGCCGATTCCTTATAGAATCTATCTTGATAAACAATACGAAGCTGGACTTTCCGAGTTTACTTTTATCATCCTAGGTCCTGTTCTGTGATGATTCCGAGCTGCGAGTGGATGGACGAGGGTGCGTTGTTACCATTGTTGTTGGGAGTTGCTACCTGAGGCAGAACCAGATTGCCGGGACCAATCAAAGCGCAAGTGTAGGCACGATAGCGGAATGTGATACAAAGCAAGGGATGGATAGTTCGTCATCTCTAGTGCTTACGAACGAACTCCCACGTGGTCTGCAACTAAAGTTGAAGTTTTTTGTTAGTTAGAAACCCTGCTTGTGACTCTCTGGTGACGTTGGTGGTCGCCCTCACCTTTCGAATCTATGTATTCAATGAGAACACTGAGCCGGCTACGAATTTCTTTGTTCACCATACTGACTTTGCACATACTTGAATATTACTACCTAGGTACCCAGTCACCAATCATTAATCAGTCCACTATCCTATAGCATTATGCATCTGGGTACTAGATAGGCGGCTTGTAGACTCGTGTCAAAGTTTGTCAGCCTGTCTTAGACTCAGCTTCATGTTTTTATAGCAATCCACCCCACTCAACCCAGCTGAGAGCTCCTTTGGGTCCTCTATCTACCTCACAGGTTGCGTATAAGGAAGTAAGACATAAACCCTTGCTGATACTAGCTTAAATCGGCAAGTCTCGTTGGATGTGAACCGTTTTGATATAGGGACTTTTGATAATATAACATCCCTGTTGTTAGTGACCAGACTTCAGGAATAGGAAAGTCCCTTGTCGGGGTTCTCTATAAGGAGCCTTAAGGTAAAACTTCTGAGGCAGTAAGAAGTAACATTCCCGGCTCTCAAAACTCTCCGAGCAATCGCCGTCAACATTGGCCGATCCGCATTTGCCCTTTGGGGGCTTAATGACACCTAACTTGAATAAACTGCTCGAGGCGGTAGCAACCAAGCAGAATTTCTGTTTAGGCTTATCTGACCTGGTATCGCTCACTCATGTTGGTTTGCCTCTTATGTGTGATCAGGTCTCCCCACCCGACCCACATTCTTTGAAAATCTGAGACGAACGCTTGCAGATGCCGATATCCTTGCTCATATATCTCCGTTGGTATCGAACAGCTACTACTTTGGGACGTATTCTATAATTAGGATCGAGCTGACTCTACAGCTAAGCCCCTCTCCACGAAGACGTTATTCAGCGAGTGTCTAGTAACGCTGTCTCGGAATGTTATGGTCTCTAGTAACGCTGTCTCGGAATGCTATGGACTCTGGTAAAGCTATTTATAGGTACCGTGATGTCTAGTAACGGGACTACAAGGTTTCCATGTTTTCTGGTAACATAGATTCCGCGATTCCACGGCTCTTGGTTCCTAGTAACCTAGTTTTTGGCTTTCATGCAGCATGCTGTGCCTAGTAATCGAAGTAGGAGAATCCATCGTGTCTAGTAACGCGACTTTAGATTGTTGTTGTTTCTAGTAACCTGGTGTAGCAACATCGCTATTTCTAGTAACGGCACTTCAAGTATTTGCTGTGCCTAGTAACGTGACATGATGGATTTTGCTTAAAGCCCGGGTGAAGCTAATTTGAACAGCAGTGTACTTGAGTTGGCCAAATAGATTTATATGTCCCTTAAAGACGATACGGTATCTATTATCTAGGGTAGGGCTGAACCAAAATCCAAATATGATGCACATGAAAAGCTAACGTGGCACATAAAATTAAGTGCTGGCGGATGTCTAATAGTCATCGCTAAAAAAGTCGAAAGCCAATATATCCAATTTCTCCTTTTTCCACTTTGATATCAACCCATCTCCATTCGCATAAGTTATTAGATGTTTCCTCGCCGGGAGCGAGCTTTGACTGAATATTTCCTCGTTTTCCGATAATTCGTTTCCATTTTGAGGACGATGATAAGGGGAAGAAACTGAAGAAGCCGAGTTTGTGGGTGATGATATGGGATGACGGGTCCGATACGGAAGAGTTTCAATAGGGTAACCCAACCTCTTCATGAGCTGTTCGTCGCCACAGGCCAACGTTTTGTCTTTGTCTGTCCACACCATGATGGCTCGGTTTTCCTTAATGGCGTTGAGTTCTTCGATTTTCGTCCTTAGAGTGTTCAGTCTCTCGTTGAACCTCCTATGGACCTTTTGAGCTTGGCTTCTCGTGCGTTTCCTGTATGCCATTGCTGGAAATAGATAGGTTTTATAGCTGTTCGAATGGGGACTGTTGTAAATAATTCCTAACTGATCATGGAGGCATGGTATATATATGAAAGGCGCGGTCCTTTCAAGATATATTTCTGGATAAAACGAGGACATCGTATGGTGGGTAGGGCTGGGGGCTGAGGCAGGGTTGGAAACCAACAGGATTCAGCAGGGCTTGGTTTGAGGTTACATGTAGACTACCTACCAAACAACCGGGACACACGCACCGTTCTATTAACGGATCGACGAAAGATCGACTTTTCGGGTTTGGCCACTATGATAACTTTGATCGTCCAAGTTCCGGTTTCCCAGGTGCGGTTCCGCGATCCGTGATTTAGTATCTATCTCTGAGATGCCGGGTCCTTGGGCTCGTGAAAGCAAGGTAGACAGGTAAGTTAAAGAAACATTTTTACCCTTAATTTATTCCTACGAAGATTTCTTTACGTGATTGCTTGTGAATGAAGTAAATAAAGAAAATGTCTCCTTGGGGCAATTCACTACGTCGTCCCCCGACTCCTTACCCCTTTTCTTTTGACCCGTCCTGGGCTGCAATTGAAAAGCTAAGACATGACCGCCATCCCCCTTACATCCAAAACACAAAAAGATCAAGGGGCTCTACTTGTACAACGAACTCGGTCTCTTATAGGCACATCACACCACACGATATTGACCGCCATGTCTCGTCTAGCCAAAAACGTCATGGGGTCATCTCTCAGTCACCCAAAGTGCTAAAGTCGAAGGTTGATCAAGGGTATAATAGCTCCTTTACTCGCCTAGCTGAGCGGCGAAGAAGTATCATTGATACTGCTCATTCCCCTGATGTTCGGCAGCAGATCCATGCCCACAATGAAAGAATTGCACAACGACCCAGTCCCGACTCCTGTCATACACGTCGCGACTTTCGGAAAAGAGTTCGCTTTCAGCTTCCGGATCAGAGAGAAAGACGGGGTTCTGACGCTGATATTGTGGGGCGGTTTGAGCGATTGCGGATGGATAATCCTCGACCAAGATCTATGAGGTGTGAGCTTTGCGGACGGTTACTGAATTGTCGAAAGTGTGGACCCGTCGCACCTGTATAAGTCACATACCTACCTAGTATCTACTTAGATATCTAACAGAGGGTATCAAATCAATGAGATTGAAGGGTGGAGCGTGAAATATAATTCTGGCAGATAGGGTCAAATTGACAGCACCGATAGTAAAAGATTGCTCATTAGGCTGTTGGGGACGAGCAAAAAGTCATGTTGCAGTATGAATCTAGGTATCTAGCTAAAATCAATTCAAACAGGATGCCGCAATTTCTCTTTATGGCCGCGGCATAGGGATATTATCATGTATAGTTCATCATCTTGCGACGTACCTCTGTGTATGAAGGTACATGCACAGTAGCATTCTTCTAGGTTGCCTGTCACGATCAAATAGAAGTACTTCATATTTTCAAAGTAGGAGTAATAGAGTAGGTAATTGACGCTGTGAAAAACTGATAAAGCGGGAGACTAAAGGCTCAAGTACATCAATATATGAAGTGGGTTGGGAATTGCGATTGAAGAAACTACCCATTTATCCCCCTTTCTCTACCTGCGTTGAATACTGGAGGACTGTTTAGGATTTGAGAAGCAGGCTGTGCCGACGCAGCAGGTAATTTCTCCGCTCTGACACTCGCCCCAGCTATTGGCCCCATCGTCGTGAGGGAATGTGTAAGCTGCCCCTTGACATGGAGCAAAGAATGTTGTCGCGATGGTTGCGTTCAGGTTTGGCCGAAGGGGATTGGCACAAGCGCCGCCGTTGTCGTCGTTAGTGGGACAGACGTTCATATCCCACAGGTCAAGGCTACACCCGGTTACGACAATGTTGGAGCAGGCACAAGTGATAGCGTTGCTGAAGCCGTTTCTGGAATCCTATTAGAAGTATATTTGCAAGAAGACCAACAACTTACACATAAGATACGTCGATATCAGCCACTGCTGTGTCATACCCATCCGGAACCACAAAAGACGCTTCGATCAAAGAGCTATCTGTTGCTGGGGCAGGCTTGGATCCATTTACTGGAGCTTCGTAAATGGCGATGTTGCCCGCCCAACCAGTTGGAACGACTAAGGCTGCTGCTCCTCCACTAGAAATGGTGCCAGGTCCATTATCACCCCAGATCGGGCTTGGACCACCGACATTAGAAGCATGAGAAGTGCTGATCGGCCCTCCTTGGTTGTTGATGATAGCGATCGTTAGACTTTCTGGGGCCTGGTTGATACGTCGCTTCAACACGGCTTCATTAGTTTGCCTAGGGGTTTTGTTGGACGTAGGATGGATATCGACGACCTCCCAGTCGGGAGTGGGTTTCGTAATTATGAATGCGGCACCTGCCGTAGCTGTGAAGGCCCAAACCGCGAAAGTGGTGATTTGAAACAACATGCTTTTATATCGAACAGAATAGGTATCCGGAAGGGAATACCTAGGTAGAGATAATTGTTCATTTGATAACACGATTCCCGCTACACCCGATGTATGGCCTGGGAAATAGCGCAGGTCCATAATCTTTTATTTCCCTACGTCAAAAGGAGAGACTTGCCGGAATACCGAAGAAAGGGTCCCCAGAGCCGAATGTCCAGGGACATGAGGCCCCCCGTCGCCGTTATTCCGGGGCGCACATTTTTGGGGATTGGGGGCTATAAGTCAGGGTCTCAGGACTCGTCATCCTTATAAATCCTATGCAAGTTTTCCTGTTCAAGCTCTTGGCAATGGTTGATCGTTCCGCTTCCCTCGATACCCCTCTGTTGTTTCAATTTTGTGATTCTCTCGGTGTATCTCAGTCAGTCGCATAGCTTCCTTCGCAGTTGAACCGAGCTTGAGGATGGCTATCCACGAAATACGAACCCAAGTGCAAATAATAAACACGACATTTCAACGGATTTCAGCGCAACAGATTCGTGCCATAATCGGCATCATCATCGCATTTATAACACTCGTACTGACTGTGCTGGCCCTCACTGCTGGCAGCAAACCCGGCTTTATGGAAGATTACCACATTCTCCTATTCAACACCTCAACACTAGGCCAGAACCTTATCCCGACACCAACCAATGTGAAGAGTGGTCGTTCACCCACAGTATGTGGGACTTTTGGGGGGGCCCTGGGCAATCTGTGCTCAAGCGCAACTGCGGCGGTTGAATCAGCTATTAGCTCTGGTATCACAGAGGTCTCGGGTATCCAAGATAATATCGCCGGCAAGCTCGTGAAGGATATTGGGATCCAACAGTGGTATTCTGTCCACGTTATGGATGTCTGCCAAGGCTCCTTCATCCCAAACTCAACAGCTCCTGGCTCTGAATATAACGTGACAAACTGTACACAGCCTCTGAAAACTTGTAAGTACCTATATATTTCCCTTGTATCCCTGATGTGTACCTGTGCAGGTCATGTGCTGAAGATCAACCGCTCTCTTCAACATAACCGCACTCCTCGATCACCAGTTAGATGTCGGCCCTTTACATCTGAATTTGGCCAAGCTTGGCATAACGACGGACCTACAGAATGAGTTAGACAAGATACCAGGGCCGTTCCAAGCCTTGGGTGGATTGTACATTTTAGCGGTTACCTTTTCAGCTCTGTCCCTTATTCTGTGCGCTGGGTGGCTTTACCAACCCAGCATTGGCATGTCTTGGGCGAACGTTGTCATTGCCTTGCTGGCGGCCTTCGTTCTCTTTGTCGGTAATATCGTCGCAACAGCAAGCGGAAAGGAGGCAGCCAAGATAAACAATCTTGGTGAACACATCGGGATATCCGTGTCTACCGGGCAAAAGTTCGCTGCCCTGACGTGGGTTTCCTTCGTACTAGCGGTAGTGATGGCCATTTATTGGGGTTATCAGACGCGACAAGTCATGAAGATTAGGAAACTGAACCAAGCGAAGAAAGTGGTTGACATTCGCCTCTGATTACAGTCCGAAGAACCGTCAGTACGGGTATTCTGAGGCTATTGTGGTTGTCCTGGATGAATTTTGGCACTATGTAGTCTGGACTACCGTGCTTTTGCGGGAGTGAATATCGCAGGTGTATCAGTGGCTTTTCTTTTTTTTTTTTTTCCCACGGCATCATTCTCCTATCTGCCATTGCACGTAGGTAGCTGGCCTATATACTTGCCATTGTTACTACTTCAGAGAATCTATTGTTTGAGTTGGTTGCCAACCTAATGCCTCCTTTCTATTTCAAGGCACAACTGCTAGGTCTAATTGAATGCGATTGTCTTTCAAACTCTGCAGTTCCCAAGGCGCCTCAGCGCATCTAAAGCAAAGGAGGTTTATGCTGTCGGTGCAAAGATACAGTTTACGGAGACGATTCGATTGTCTTATGGAGCTAGACCCCTCATAAATTGAAGAGAATAATTTTTTCGAGGCGTGCGCTACTAGTTCATGTCCATGAGACAAATCAAGACTAGGAGGTACCTAGTTTCCTAAGATATCATGTTCCTAAAACCAAGCGCAATACCTATGTATATTGGCGCCCAAATAGCCACCATATCTCTCGCAATTGGATGAAGATTTCAAGTTTTCATTCTTCGGAGCCTAAACCGAACAGATGTGAATCGGTTCCAGCCCCTTAAAATGGGTATTCTTGGGGTGACAAACTCGAAAATGGGAGCGAACTGAATCGGTGCTAGAAGGGGAAAGCAGAGAAGACATGGGCATATCAGACCTGCTTGTGATACAACCCTACAAATGCATCACGGAACTGTGCTCAGGGATCCGACTTCGCCTCTCACGCCAGCTAATGAAGGGAGTATGGCAAGACAGATGACGTTCCCGCCTGGTGTCATCCGCACTAACTGAGTAGAACATACAAGGTTTCCACCAGCTTCTCAGGCAACTCACGGATCACGCCTGAAGATACCCTTTACAGCGTTGCAGTCGTGGAAGGTCGTAGGGACTCTTGCCTTTTCAGGAGTAGGCAGAGGCTTGTAGACGGGGGCCCAAAAACATAAATAGCCTTGACTCCCTCCTCAGTCCACTCTGGCAACTCTCTTCTTCAAAACATCCATCATCACTCCCACAACTCACCCAGCAGCAGAGAGATCTATCACCCCATCAGCACAATCAGACTTCGCGATGCTTACTGTTGAACATATCTTGAATAATGTCGACGAATATTTCCCTGACTCTTTAGACTGGGAGATTCCGTCAATTAAGACTATGGTGGCGTTGTATAGCCTCCCCTATGGCGGGAAGAGTATTTCCGAAAGGCTGTCGATTCTAAAGGAACTGAAGGAATCTAACACCTATGGTTTGTGGTGTCTCTAAAATTATTTGTCCATAGCTAATGTTCCTAAAGCGACCGATACAACTGCCCAACATCAGCAGACACGGAAAGTCAGCAGCACGTACCCGACTGGAATGCGTCGGCGTCGCTGTAGACGGTCATCGCGTCTGAAAGCAGCCGTTCGAAAGGACCCAACCAAAGCACCCAAAGGCATAAGAAGATCTCGTCGCGTCCGTCACACGATATGACGTGTTTCAGACTCAGCATCAAGCTTCGATATCATTTTCATGTGGGTGTCAGAAGCCTTTCCCGTGAAACTGGTAGCTAGAGGTTTTGCCAAAGCTAGTTGGTGATCGGAGGTTGGCCCTGTGCGACTGTGATAACCTCAGGTAGCCCCATGGAGGATTCGTTCGTAACTGGCTCTTAGACAGAGTAGGTTCCAAGAAAAGGAGGGACCCATGTATATATACCGTGTTCCCTGATAGGATTAGTTTAGATTCTGCGCAACAGCATGACTGTTTCTTACCTACCTAGGTAGTCTCTTAGGTTCGCCTCGTGACAGTGGGGAGATAGCAACTAGTATCATGGTGATTATGCGTAAAAGTAGGTAGATTGCAGTTTGATTACCTAGGTAAATATATACAGAATTGCTAATTAGTTGAATTTTCTATCATGAACGAGGAATGAACGTGTTTCTGCAACAGTGCTGATATTAGATAGCTATCTACCTACTGATATATAATATTGCTAAAATAACCGGTACTATACCTGACAAAAGCACTGAGTTTCTTGCCGTTAACTAAATGCATACCTACTAACTGGCAGAAATCTCCTATTACGAACCAAGCATAAGTCCAGATATTATCCATCGCCACGTGGTATATGCATAGGTACCTACCTAGGTAGGTATCTGTCCCTATCCTATATCCTTTAGGTACAAGGTCAGATGATTCCTACGGGATCAGGGCCGTTCAGCTCAATGGAGAGACATGAGTGTTGGTAGATGGAAGGACTTTTCAATCAGTATTTCCTATTGGTTATGGCTAGGGAATGCTAAGATTGGAACATCAAGGTTATGGAGCAATATTGGACATCATTGCCACCCTCTACATAATAGCTCTTTACCTAGTTGGCATGAGACTACAGCTCCACCATGATTACTAACTATACTTCAAGCAGCCCCTGAGCTCCACTAGCACCAACAAAACCTTACTTCTAGTTGGTTGAACGCCTCAGAAGATCACGGTGAGAGCCGCAACGCTCAAAGGCTTAAAGAGCCTGCGCTGTTGCCAATGTGCAGTTGCCGATTTTATGGAAACTGTAGTCTTATGCCAACTAAAGGAATACACTAGCGAGTCAGGGGGGTCACGTCTGGGATACAAGATAGGACCACAGGACCACACTGAGATGCCACACCGAGATTCCCGGGTCCCGGGCACACTGAGATACATGGTCACAACAAGAGATGCTTGGCTGTTGGTTCCCCAGTTCTTCCGCGCCCCGGTTCCCTGTCACAACATCATGCCACACCGTGATCCCCGGTTCCAGGCCACACTAAGATCCCCACTGCCCCGCTCCAAGCCTCGGGCTTATTCAAGCAGTTAGGATTTGCCTGATGTTCGCTGCTGTAAATGGAAGCATACCAATGAAATTGTTTGATCTAGCTGCGGCTTCAGATGCTTCTGCGAGATGAGCACAAATGCTTACCAGTTGGCTAGGACAGATGCTCAAGATACTTGTGGCCACCATATGTAGGGTCGCATTGTCTACTCTTTTGAAGTCCTTGCTTCGGTAAAGTTAGCTGATGAGAAACCCTGATGAGCAATAGCTAATTACGTACACAATCGCCTCTGCCGCATCAGAATATATCAAGACAAACAGTGGTGATGGGGCCGCTAAGTCACTCCATCTTTTGCTAAATCGCTTACGACCTTGTTTTAATTTAAGTCTCAGCTCTTTCATATTTGATTGCGTCTCCTGGGAGCTCATATATATATCCATAGCGACATTGGCGTCACGATAGTAGGGCTCGCGGTGGACATGTCCGTTGTCTCTATCAGACTTGATAATATCTTCGAGGAGCCTGAAGAGCCGCATCAATTGAACGTTAGCAAGACGCCGTAGCATATTGGTGCCCTGCCCACAGATGACACTGTCTACAGCCTTGAATGCAGATATAATCCGAGGATCTTCGCTCACGATACCATTAGGTAAAGTGGTTTTGCGTAGCAATATTACCCAATCAGACAGAGTCTTCTCACAATTTTCGGCGAATGTTCTGATCGGATCGTATCCGACGAGCCTCTTGCTGATGGGTGTTACCCGTGCTAGCCTTTCTTTATAAACGACCTTCCCCTTGGACTGACTCTCTACACGGTGGATTGGCCGTCGTTTTACATGCGACGAAAAAGACTTATTGCTCTTCTGGTCATCGTACCTGCGACGAAAAGCTAAGGCATTGCAGCCGAGACGTCTTGAGATTGTACCGTCTGTGCAAGTGTCACTTTCTTGGTCCATTTCCATGGGCTCGGAATCGGATACGATGCTTGCAGACCCTGTCTGTTGTTCTATGTCTACATCGGGGCCCGCATCGATATCCATAGGATCTAAAACTTCGTGAGGACCATTGAAGCTAACTCCTTCAAGGTGCAGCCTATCAAGCATTAGTTCGAGCTTTCTGACGTGAATAATGCCCCAGTCATTATCCTGGTTAGTGTGCTGTGCCATAATTAATCTTTCACACCTTGGCGGAAAGTAACGTCTAGCTCATAGCAGATGATAAAACAAGAGGTTTTTCTTCTTTTTTTAAAAAAAAAAAAGATTTTCAGTATTTTTGTGAGATAACTTGAAGGCTGCACCGTGATCTAAAATTTATAAATCACCAAAAATCCTGGATCCAGGCCGCCAGGGTCATGGCAACCTGGATGCCGGAGGCTTAGTTTACAGGAATGCTCACGCAATATACCTACCTAGGTACCTATAAAAACGTCGCCGCTCTTGCTGACATGAATATTTCATAATAAAGTATAAATTAGGTAACCTAAGCACTAGGTAATCATAGGTATAGTTGTCGTCAGCTAGAGATTAGGGGGGTGGTACACTGAAGTAATGGATTAGCTACAGGCAAGATACTGGATAGAGGAATAAAAGGTAGTTTAGGTTCGATTCCTATTAGGCCTGTTGGTGCCTGCCTTTTATCCCTTTTATCTAAGCACTAAAACCCGCAAGATCTCGGTTCTGGTCGACCGAAAACCCCCAGTCCACTAAAGTTCAGTACGGTTACGAGAGCTGCACAAGGACCGTTTTTACCACTATTATTAATGGTATAAGATAATTATAATGAAAGTATGTCGTTAGAAAAGTGCAAGATAGGTGTAGGACTTTGTACCTTTGGCTTTAATATATAATATTGGGATTGTGGAATGGTGGAAGTATATGAGTTGATTAGGGGATACCTAAGGGGAGATACTGGGTAGAGTGATAAAAGGTAGTTTAGGTTCGACTCTTATTAGGCCTGTTGGTGCCTTCTTTTTATCTCCTTTATCTGGTGATTTCGTCCAGGTGGTGCAGTGGTAAGTGCGTCGCTTTTAAGCATCGGCCATGTGGTTCGATCCCATGTTATGCGGCCTGAATCTCTTTTAAGAGTGCCGCCGGGGGCGTCACTTCCCTGCCCTGGTCTAGATACTGGGTAGAGTGATAAAAGGTAGTTTAGGTTCGACTCCTATTAGGCCTGTTGGTGCCTTCCTTTTATCCCTTCTATCTAGGGGATACCTAAGTGGATATCCATAATGTATTAGGTAATTAATTGAGCGCTCTCGGGGGGGAGGGGGGGTTATCGCTAATCTTAGAATGCGCCGTTTACCTAGTAAGCACTATCTACTGGGTGCCGGGGTTTTAGTTCAATATCCATACACCAACAGGTTCCGACAGTTTGGTTCCCCCACCATCCGGGCGTTCTAAGGTTATTTCCAGTGCGTGCCATCCCTGATCCTAGGCCATGATTGGTCCGCAATCGGACCATTCACCACATCGCATCGCCATCGTGTCAGATTGCACTATTATGATAACTTTAGTTGAACATTGAACGGACCAAAACGCCTAGTAGTCATTGGCAGTGATCACCGCCACGGACACAAAACAATCCAAATAAGAACATTCATTATCATACAAGTTCTGTTTTCTGCTTCTATATCTGGCTGTAAATTCTTATGATATCGCTAAGCATATCCCCCATCGTACCACTCCCCCTACCGTCGCTTGGAGGGATGTCTCCGTACTCGGTCGACTTGGTTGATTGTCTTGATTGCGACTCTTGGAAATCTTGGACGGCAACGATGATACTGTTCGCGAATTGTGTCACGTCGTTTCTCCGGTCTATCTCTTGCTGATACTGGGTATTCTGCTGTGTCAGGAATGTGATTGTTTGGTCTTTCTCTACTTCTGTCCGTTTCTGATCCAGTATTTTCTGGCGCAATTCTCTATTGTCCTTTTGCAGCCTGTTTATCTGGTCCTCGGACCAGCTAATCATTCGTCTTAGCGGCTTTTTCGCGGCGAGGGGCCTCTTCTCTACGGGGGGCCGCGTCTCTAGATGATCCCGACGGTCAGCAAGCCGTAAGGGAGGTGCAGGTTCTTCAGGAGGCAACATTGGAAGGTCTTTGAGATGCTCGGGGGGGTTCATGTCCCAACAGGGTGGAGTAGAGCTGTGATCGGTCCCGCCCTGTAACCCTTTCTCCTCCTGCGGTCGGACAGCAAATAAATTCCGTATCCCCGAAAGGCACCCTTTGCGTGTTGGTGTGCGCTGAGTGCCCAGGCTCGAGTCTAGATCAGATACTTCATTCACCGACGAGGATTCTGGCATGGAGAGTACGACGAGACATGGGAAGTACCATTGGTCACAATGCCAACGAGGACGAAAACATGAACCTTGAGCCAATGTAAACTTCTGAGCATGAACAATCTATGATATAGGTAGAAACCAATTTGACCATCTCATATTTACCTGTAGGTACCTAGGTATTGAATGCCGAAATCCCGGTTCCAAAGTGCCCCGAGCCGATGGTTCTGGCTCCGGCGTCCGCATCCATTCCCCTAACCCTTACCCCTAACCCTTACCCCCTACCCCCTACCACTTCACCCCTCACCCACCTGCCCCTCCCAGTTCGTGCACCGACATCATCGTATCCTCACGTGGGCTCCATAAGATCGACTGGTCCTGATCACCCCCACCGGCTTGACCTCCACCTAGGAGGTGGTGCAGACATCTTTGAAATGCGCTTAAACTTTTCCTCAATCTTTCAACCGCTGCTCCCATCGTACTCACGCCTTGCTCAAGCGCATGAAGTATCTCGCATGCCTGGCCCGATAAGGTCTTGGTGTCTTGTAATTCTGCCTCAATTTTGTCCAGCCGTGAATTGAGATTGATGAGCAGACTATGCAATGGAGTTAGTTTCTGATATGGCCGCGGAGTGTAGAGGTCGGAATCTCACTTCCTCGTCACGTCCTCATTAGGTGTCCAATCTTCGTAACTCTGCATCTGCTGTTCTGGGATTGCTGGGACGATGGGTTGTTGGCTTATCATGTCGGTATGCTGTGTCAGTATATCATCTGGAAAGAACTCTCCCAGTTTGCAGTGGTCTTCCAACCAATCCTCCCATCCACTGACATTCTGCGTATCGGGCTCCATGATAATTCTTGAATGGAAAACGCTGGCGACTTGCTGCTAGCATGTCAACGGAAACCATGGAACGTGGCAGACACAACTGGGAGTCGTCTGAGACCTTGAAAGCTGGTGGCATGTCTCCTAGCCCCAGGTACCACGAGCGAGCGAGTTCAGTATTTAAACTCGATGACGGACCATGCGTGAACGCTGCTCGCGTTACTTATGTTATTTTCCCTCGTAACACACAATTTCGCATCTTACCACACCTTCAAGGGCTTCTCTAAAAAAAGAAAAAAGAGAGATCCGGAAACATGAGGACTACAGTTCTTCTTGTGGGGCTGTTGGTCGCAGTGGCAGGTGCTTTTGAAGACTGGCCACTTATGTGTATTTCCAACCCTCCGATGCAGTTAGTTGCGGGCATTACCAACGTCTCCGTAACGTAATACCCCTCTGTTCAACCACATAAGGCTAGGTTGGTAATAACTGTCTTACAGGAATGAGAATTTCTTTGAGAGGAAATGCCGTGCGCTCCTGGAGTTCGCGGATCCAGACTTTGCGCCCGTCACTTACTCCTTCACATCTACCTCCCCTTGTCCAGGTTCACGGGAGACCAACTTGCCAATACCCCTTGGCTCGCCTAATGGAGACGCGCGTGTCATCTGGTTCGCCCAAAATAACCCTATAGGGCCTCCTCTTTCTAACATGATCGCAGGCAATGCCACCATTCCTCGTCTTGTAACCTTGCCGTTATTTCCAATGGAACACGCAGCCGGTCGCTCATCCCCGAACAGAATGGCACTATAGCCTGTTTACCTTTGGGTTTTGGTGCGAATACCAGTAGCTTATTCAGCCAACTGCCTCAATCTTCATCTGTCACAGGTATCCCAATATCAGCCGCTACGTCTAAATCTTCTCTTGATTGGAATTCTACCAATACAACCAATCGGACCACCCCCACCCCCACGGTGACTCCTGATGTTAACTCTGCGACACAAGTTTCGATTCCGTCATGGAAAATATTCACCATCACGCACACTATCACGACACTGTTGACCACCACCTTAACGTCCTAAAACGTGTATTTGAGTTGAATTTGCCCCAGAGATACCTAGGTAGTCCGAATGTGTTGGTGTTTTCCATATTAGGATCTCTAGCGTGATTTGTTATAATGCAATCTCTTTGATAAACATAGGTATAACCCTGGCTTGGATTTATCTCTTGATGTGACCTATAGAATGCTCCCCTTGACGTATGCTCATATAGGGCAGTAGAGAGTACCTCGCGGTTAAGCGCCTGGCAGTGCGTTTGTTTGAAGGTACTTACTATATGTTACTCATGCGGATTTGTGCCGTGCTTTTCTTTTGGGTATTCTGGACGGCAGGGAGAGTTCACACACCATGAAACCGTCGAAAAGTGGTTGGGAAGACTTTTACGGGCATCAAGTGCGCTAGCTAGGTAGCGTTGGCGCAGACTAGTTAGCTATCTAAACAGGCACACCGCGGTCAATATGGATATCTACCTAGGTACTATTCCAGATGATATTCTGGATTTGCCCTTTAACAGTGGGATGGTAGTATATATTTCTAGTGCTCTACATGAAAATAGCTGTGCGTACGCGGTGCGGCTATAGTATCATTGGACGCAAAAGCTATCATTATGATTTTGGAACTCTTTCCTCGACGTACCTATAGTCATCCCCACAGTATATGAATTAAACCCTTATATGTGCCTATATGTCTTCTGAATTCGTCACCCTCCTGCCGGCCGGGCTCAGGTGGGAATCGCTATATTGCCCTTAAACGCTAATCTACCTCATCCTTTCTTCCCCTCCCTTTCTTTTCTTTCACCAGTCCTGGTGTATACACCACGGGAAGAAGATATTTTCGCATCTAATGCCATAGTTAGTAAGTTATCGGCTGATAGAGAAGGTACTAACTCACGATATCATCCATGACATCAGGCGTGTCGGTGGATGTGTAGATATATGAGCGGTGCCCTTTTCGTATTGCTAAGAGGACTTCATAGCCACAGTCGTTGTGGAAATCATCGGCCTTTTTAATCAGTGTATTACGCCGTTTTATAGATTTGGTAGTGTGTTGTTTTGCCTCCTTCTTGGTAGTGAATCTTTTGAGGTCCTGAGCTTCATGTGAAGCTTCTTGGGAACTGTTCGGCGCAGCCATGCTTGGGATATCTGGATTCGAGGAGATATACGTATTCTGTCTGGTATTAGAGCATGGAGCCGTTGACGAAGCCCAACGTAGGCCCGGGGGTATTTTAATTCATGTTGTGATTACTGCTGGGTTTCATGGCGTCCCAACTCCGGGATCCAGGTCGGATTACAGCGCTTATGTAGATGATGATATATCAATCATCGAAATACAGATTCCGTATGCCAGGTAACCAGAGTCTTCGAAAATGGATCGGTTACCTACTGAGATTTTGGCGCTTGTCGCAAACTTCCTGCCTCTGAGTTCTCTGCGCGCATTTCGGCTTACTAGTAGCCGCCTAGCTAGCATAGCATGTCCAGTTCTCGTCCAACATATTTCCTTTATTAACACGGAAGAATCTCTGGCGGAGTTTGAACGTTTCATCTCGCAGAACCAGAGAGCTACTCTGCACACAAAAAGGCTGACGATATATCATGGAACTTGGCCGACCTGTACGCAGGAAGCTTGGGAGACGCACCCGTTACTATTAGGGGGATGTCACCGGATGGATATTGGCTGCAAAAGAAGTAGTGAAGCAGTTCAAGCTTATCAAGATTACAGGGACTTCATCCGACGCGAAAGTTCTCGTGAAATATCCGACTTATTAGTAGCACTACAAGCGTTACCAAACTTGAGGTCGATTACGCTCACCCACCTCCGTGCTTCACATCTGAATCAGCCTCAGTATTCTCGCCTAAGAAAAAAGATATGGCTTCAGCCATACATAAGAGAGTCTGTCAGCCCGACGGTGACATGGGTACTGGGTGTCTTGAACGACTTTTACCATGTGACAGAGATTGAGATCAACGGCAATTTCAATCCATATGATATCGAAGGGCCGGTTCGGGCTGGATTTATTAAGAAACTAACGCTGACATCTCTGATATGCTCTGACAGCCAGAGGTTGTCAAAATTCCTTTCTTCGTTCAGCCAAGTCCAAGAACTGTCTCTCAGAATGCATGACGTCTTAGCTAGCACCGAATTCCCTTTGGACCAATTCCTTTTGCCAAAGCTAAGGAAAGTAGAATTGACGAATGGACAAGTCTCGGAGAGATCAATGGTGGCATTCATAGAACGCCATGCATCTCTTTCTGTTCTTTGCACCCGAGGTACTAGAATAATTCGAGGCTCTTGGGAGTCCATTCTGCACGGGTCCCAGCTAAGACCAATGGCCGGAGCCGGGTCCATTGGAGCTTTGACTGAACAAACATCCCAATTATCGGATGTGTCTTCGGCGAGCCCCATATTAGGGACAACGGTATGCTTGTCCCGGATTCCCAGGCCATCCCTCTAACGTTAAGTACTCGACGTTTCTTCTGTCCAACTCTATCTCAGCTACCGAACTACGCTGAACTATCCATTTATATCCAATTTATTTCATTAATCAAAAACATTCATCCTCTTCTCGGCGGCGCTGATCATTTTTCATCTCTCTTTCCTTTCAAGTCAAGTCAAGTCAACTCAACAAGTGCAAGCATGGCCTCGATCAATTTCACTGCGCCAAATAGTGTTGATGACATCTTAATGTTTGGCAGGTACTACCAAACGATCGTTGCCATGGAGCCAGACTTGGTTGATGACAGGAGGCTTCTACGTGAGGAAGAGGCCTCCTTTATCCGGGAGACTGCGGCTTGTGATGATTTAACCGCAGTAGCGACTTGCCAGGAAAGGCTCAACCTGGGACTTGACTATTACTACGCAGTCAAACATCAAATCACGTCGTTTCTTAGAGTATGGGACGGCATCATTGACCAGAAACGTCGCTATGATGCTGCAGGATGGTTTGAGAGAAGCCGTGGTTTTATCGATTCCTTCCAGTTCTGCTCATACCTGATCCCGCAAAGAGTTAGTATTGGGTTTCTTGGGCCTTACGTGGGCGTTCCACGATTTAATAAAGGCTTCAGTGATGGAAATACGTTAGGCCGCCCATTTTCTTACCACTCTGCAACGCCGACAGTTGTCAATTCGCCTCTGCGTTGGACCGAATCGATTCAACATGGTAATTTTAGAGAGCAGGCCCTCTCTGACAAAGAATATCCAGACGCTCTTGCCCTCTCGCCAACTGTCTGCAACGACGATTTCGAGGACGTTGATGTCTACGGCGGATCTGGGACCATATCCATATCAAGTGATGATGACAGCAGCGACGATGATATTGATTACAGCCAGTACAGCGATGAGAGCGATAAAAGTAAGGCGCTCCAGTTCCCCTCCGAGCTCACTGGCAGAAACCTCTCAAGTCGCGGCTTCGAAGGTCCGAGCACATATCAGCCGAAGGCACTGGAAGATACGTTGAGAGAAAAGCTTCTCAACAACCTTTCCAAAACAAAGCAGCCATATGAGACTCTCCAACGCGATGATGACGTTGGAAAAAGACCACCTGCCTCAGGAGAGGGGAAGCGTCCAAGCCGAACGTTAGAAGACGTACAGAAGAAACGGAAGTTTTTTGCAGTTCAAGAGGGCAATGAGCATGAGTATGAAGGAATCACTAAAGGAGACAAGCGGCCGCGCGCCGCATGAAGGTAGAAGAAGGTGGAGAAGAGAAGCTGGAATGATGGAAAATTTGTTGTTTACCGAGGATGTTATGCCATGCTAGCTTTTACATGGAGTGCTAGTATGTTTGTTATTTATTGTCCCGGATCCCTTTGCGGATTCATTTCATTCTCTCCGGGTACTTATAGAATGAGACTCAATCTGATTGTTAGAAGTTGTTATCTCAATTCAATTGTCGGACGTGTTAACCTTGGAACGATTATTTTCAACACGTCATGCAATAAGAAGATATTTGCCTAGAAATGATTACGAAAGGTGATCTAAATGCCCTTGGATTAGATGGGATTCCGGATGTATGACTTGTCGATGGATTTATCAAAATTCTAATAAAGTAGGTACCTAGTAGGTATTGATCTACCCAGGTACTCTGGAAAGACTTTTCGAAATTCCTTATTCACAATACAGGCTACGAAGAATCCGGTCACGGTTTCATCATTAGGTAATTGTGAACCCGCTATTACATTGAAGAGTTTAACGTCCCTCCTGACCGAGCAGAGAGGCCCTAAAGCGGGATGGGAAAAACTGAGATCGAACCTTGGTCAAGTAGCCCATGGCGGGATTCGAACCCACTCACAATGCGTAGTCGTACAATTATAAGCCCGAATATGAGCTTTCCAATGGCCAGCTTCTGGGCAGATGGGTGTCGGATTCGCGCCACGTTAAGCCGGAGCTGAACAGGGGCGCGTCCGGAACGGGACCGGATTAGCCGCCGTAGAACAGACGGTAGTGCACTATCGTCCGTCGTCCTAATCATAAATATTAAATAAAAATGTATAAGCTGGACAATACGTCTAATACATACAGAGTAGGTAATCACACACCGAGCAAGCAATGTGGATAACACCCGAGAATACAATAATCAGTTGATTACCTAGGTAATGTCAAATGCTTGATGGATTTATATTGATAAAGAATGACCAAGTAGGTAGGTATGAATTGAGTACTATAACAATTAACATGAAAGAGTGAATAGTGAGAAGCGTCGTCCTTGTTTCCAATCTCCTCCGAACAAAAAATAATGTAACCTAAAGAGTGACAGAACTATAAGTGCCTTTGGTCCTTACATTGGACCTCCTCCAAAAAAAAGCTCAAAATAAAGAGTGTCTGAGTGATAAGTACCGTTATCCATGTATCGAACCTCCTTCCCCAAGCAATACCACCAAGTATCGTAAATTCCCCACGTGTTGTGAAATCTTGCAACAGCAATGGGAATCGCCTCCTTGGTTTGCATGGATGTCTCACTAGGCGTTGCTGGGAACGGTTGGAGCCTGTCGGAGAGGTGTGTCACCCTTGATCAGATGCACAGTATTGAGAAATTCCCTACAGGCCTCGGAGTCGATATCCGCATAGCCATGAGTGAGAGGATAGAATGAGTCCGGAGCCTTGTCGTAGTATTGCATATCGAATTTTGTCCCGATTACAGCGAGAGTATAAACGCCCGCCAAGCCATGGTGTTCACTAGAGCGGCGTGCTGCATCCCGGATTTGTTTCGTGACATCAGCCTCACTGCCATCAACCTTTTTAGCTTCGCAGTAGAGGACTCCCGTTTGGTAGTTGCCACTTTCATTATATCGATTCAAGACAATATCCACCCTTCTGAGACTGTTGTCGGGAGGAAATTCGCAGGAGAGAGAGAAGATGGCGCTTTCGTAGAATGCTGAACTGAGGATCTTGATCCAGAGTGCCGTGGATGCGTATTCGTACTTGGTCTCCTTCGCATCTTCGTACAATTTTCTGAGAAGGCAGGGTCCCTGGGGGATGACGTGGTGGTCGGTTGCGAGTATGATCTTGATTTGAAAAACGTTTTCCATGAGCTCGCGGGTTTGTTGAGCCAGTGTATCCTGTCTCTTATTGTCTAAAATGTCAGCATTCTGATGACATTGCTGGAATCGTGAGTTATCCATATCGAACGATGTTATGGCTGAGGGTATTATGGGTGAAGAATCAGAGAGAGCAGAGGATATGCTGATGACATCGAGACTCAGTCTGGGACGAGCATGGCAAGCCTTTTTAACTTCACTCTAGAGCAGAATATAGATCGGGAACCGCGCGTGTATTGAAAATATTCCTCACGCGATTCCTGCGAGGTAACATCTCCAGCTAGCTGGATATTGGTATTTCACTGTAGTTGACTAGGTGGGCACAGAAATTGGGATTCGTTTTAGCCGAAAGAGGACCGATAAATCTTCTCTAGGTAGCCTAGATCTTCATGCATACCACGTCGAGTGTAGGATGAAGATGGAGTACGAAGGAGGTCAGTTTGCTGATTGGCATGGATCTAGTAAATTTTGGAAGAGAACCCTTGTTATTGACACTAAATTGATCGTCATCATCGTCCTTGTCCTCCCAACTTCCAAGGTTTCTATGCCACCTCCCTGGATTGACTTAATGGGCGACTAACATAAAGATCTCAGCAAGATACCTTAGTACCTAAGATAAGTACCGCATTGAAGCGTTCCTAGCCATCCGTAAAAGACACATGGAGATGATTTCTTCAGACCAATTACACGATGTAACACACCTGATGAGCACACATTATGGACGGTTATCGAGTGAGTACCAACACCATTCACATAAATTGGATACGACATAATAACAAGTAATTCCTCTACATATACTCTAGTACCTACCTCAGTTACATCTTGTTCTCGGCCTTCGTATAAAGGTCCGATTACTTGCAATACTACCTAGGTAGTACGTAAATAGTCTGCCAGGGATAGCTTTTATTGTAGGTCTGCCTGGTGTCTAATATAGCCCCGATGACATCCCAACATGCAGGGAAGAATGTCACGTAATATAGGCATGTAAGCTTGTTTACAGTATGCCTATTTGTTACATATGTCTTGGTAGGTAGGCAGATATAGATATAGCTAGGTAATGCTAGTATCGCGACAGTTTAATGACTAGCTTAAGCCGCTGGGAAAATGGTGGCAGAGAAACCGCCTAGGGAAGTTGCAAATATTAGAAGTCACACTATTAAAATCGCGATATGGTAGCAATGCGCGGAGATTGATGACGAAGGAGATGTGGTATCTCTTTGGTTGGCATAAGACTACAGCTCCACCACGATTAGTAACTGTACTTCCAGCAACCCCTGAGTTCCACAAAATCTTACTTCTAGTTGGTTAGACGCCTCCGAGATCACTGTGAGAGCCTCAACGCTCACAGGCTTTGAGGGCCTGCGCTATTGCCGATGTACAGTTACCGGTTCTGTGGAGACTGTAGTCTTATGCCAACCAAAGAGATAATAAATAGAACCTTAAACGCCAAGTTGTAGATGTTGAAAATGTCGGCTGCAATAGTTCCAAAGTACCACAATACTATGATAAATCGACTGATGCATACGGTACCAACCTACATAGTAGGTTGGTAGGATGCTAGAGGAGGAGGGTCAGCGGCTCGTAGCCCATGTGCAAGTTCATCTAAACCAATGCTCCTAAGGGGTTTCTCGAAATCGGCCTTCCATTTCCCACAGTCCTCATGCGTTTCTCGTATTCGTCTTACTAGGTAGTTATAATTATCACCTTCCTAAATCTTGAATAAATGACAAGAGCGATATTAGTATCTGTAGGCATGGATGAACTGGATTGACTTCTACAGAGTAGACCACCCCCCTATATTTCCAAAATCACCTGATTAAGCGAATGCACTAAACCAATTTTGTCCCAGCTACACACGTGCACGTCCCACCAATTAAAAACATTTATTTCCTTTCCCACTAATCTCCTCGAACGCCACACCAAGCCCTACAGATACAGTAGCACGGGCCACGATATTCGTGGCGGGGGCTTCGCCCGCTTACATAACTCTTTAGTATTACCTAGTAATTTTTAATTTGGGACCAGGCGGGGTACGGCCTTGTGCCTTATTTACCTTGTTTGCCTTCATTATTTGGTACGCGTACATCGGAATTGTTGCGGGTTATGAATGTATTTCATCAAGCAGTGAATTTCTCAATGTCTATGAATGCCTCTTTGGTAGCTTGAATCCCTTTCAGCTTTATTCCCGCTCTAGAAAAGCCGCCCACCACATCATTCCGGCAAGTTTTCTAATTATTGGAACACCGCTACATAGTCACAACACCCCCATGATATTTAACCTTGCAGAGAGAACTGCTGCATATGGTACGTTGCTAATATTAGATATCAAGACTTGTTTAACCCAGATTTTAGTCATTCAAAGCAGAGACTCTGACTAAGGATGCCGATTTTTTTACTGGTGTCGAAAGTCGCCCAACCACCGTCGAGGGATCTGGGCAGAGGGTGTACTGGCAAAATTCAATTGTTCTAGTATACAAAACTGGCAAGGAAGAGGTCCCCATACAGACATGCAAAGATCCTTTCGATGGCGAAGGAATAGTACCAAAGGGGATTAGCCTTTGGTTTGGCGGTGGGAAGATGAAGGAAGATGCATGAGTTATAATTGGCTTGGGAATAATTTCGTACAAATTCTGGTTCCATAATATAACCCCAGATTCAGATTTATATCGACACTTTCATCTGAATTCGATGATATATGTGCAGTTACGCTCTTTGTTTTTTTGCGGCGCTGTTCTCGTTCTTGCACATACATCGTAGTCGTAGAAAGTGCTCTGGTCACTTCGGGGCCGAAGATGCGTTCAGCAATTTGGACGTCACACGCTGCGAGGGTAACATTCGGACAGGGTATTATTTCAATCTCCCCTGGAAAGGATATGTACCGAAGGCCATCTACGCTTTCTAGGCGGACGCCGAATAGTTGTTGGATGAGATTCGACGCTTTCAAGGGCGAAATTTTAATGGAGAGAAGACAATTCATCCGGGTTTCGACGTTCCAAAACACCGAAATCGACATATCACATGTTTTGATGGTGTGATCATGTGGGTGGGTAGTTCTCACGACTGCCTCTGCAAGCTCATCGGGCAGAACGCCGTCCATGGCATCCAAAGGCGAAATGACAAAGTTTTGTATGCGTGGATTAGTTCGTTGTGCCTCATTTAATGCTTCGGCTTCGCCTAACGTTTCTACCGAAATACTCCGGGGTGGCGTTTCAAGGACGTTATTGGTTGCAATTCCTTCTTCATGTTAACAGGACCCTTATGATTAGTTTTACAACTCTTACGGCGTCGCTTCGCTGCATGATGTGACGGGTCACTGGAAGGTGATCCGGCCCTTTTAGGAAGAGGAAGCTTTCATTCAGCAAGTATGCATCCACCTAATTCCTTAGCTATCTCTTTAAGGCCATCTTGAGTCCGGGATTCAATGTCGCGAATTATTTTCTGGCATTTAGCTTTGCCATCATGGTGTCTTGCGTTTTTCGCGCGTTTGTCGGCGAGTAGATACACAAACCAAGCATCCCGGCCGCCAGTATCAAGAAAAGCCTTGCTTATCGGGTCATCACCGGTTCCAGCGCTGGACAATGACGTCTCATATTAATTAAGTACCCTTTTCCAAGGTTCACCGGTTCGTATAAAAGCACGGTGGTTAATATAAATTAAATTTAAAATAAGTTAATTTTATAAATATATAATATTATAATATAAAATTAATATAAATATAAATATTTTTTAAATTTATTATTATTAATATTATTATTAATATTATAATAAATTTTAAAAATTAATATTTATTTATTAATAATAAAATTAATTTTAAAATAAATTTTAATAAATTTAATTAATTTTTAATATTTTTTATTATTTATTTATTTAAAAAATTAATTATTAATTATATTATTATTTTAATATATTAAAAATTAAAAAAAATTATTTATAATTTATTAAACGTTATTATAATTATTAATAAATAATATATTTTTTTATAATATTAATAATAATTAAATTAATAAAAATAATAATAAAATTAAAAATATAAAATTTTAATAAATTAAAAAAATATTTTAAATTTATAAATATATTATATTATAAAATTATATATTTTTAAAATTAATTTAAATTAAATTAATTTATATAAATTATTAAATTAAAAATAAAAATTTATAAAATAAAATAAAAAACGTAAATAAATATAAAAAAATATATATTATTATATAATATTAAATATATAAAAACATTAAATATTTAATTAATTAAACGGTTTAATAAATAAAATATTTACAATTAAAAATTAATTTTAAATTAAATATAATGCAATTTTTATATCACATAACGAGTGGGTGCTTACGACCAATCAAGTTTTCGATAATGTGTGAATAAGGCGGGCTGTTGCCAGGTGTCAGTGCTTCAATGTACGTACAACCCCTCAGTCACCGCCCGCGGCAAGCTCCGTCCTCGGATCCATGGATGCAGTAACCCGTCAGCCCGTGGGGGAAATTGTGTACCTACCTAGGTACCTAGGTAGGTAGCCTACTAAAAAAGCACGGACTTCGCCCAGCGCATCGTACTCATAGCCTGACAGCCTAACAACTACTAGGTAGCACTGGAGGTACTATTAGGTATCCGTACAACATTTAAACCCGATAGCCCATCTATACGTACCTAGTAGCAGGTACTTCGGTACGAATCTTATCGACCGGAAAATGCGGCTCATCTACGAGCGCGATGGCGAAATGCTGGAAATGAAAGATGCATTACAGAAGGATCCGTTGGGAGTACGAGGTCTTTTGGTACAAGCGTGGCTGATGTGCGAGAAGGCTTTGCCCGACTCAGCAGATGTTCTGCAAGTAGAACGGTCCTTACAGGATGCCCTCTCCCAATTCAGGGGGGGCGACCACATACCACGATATCTGCTCAAGGGGAAGATCGAGCTTGGTATCGGCGCCAACAAGGCTGAGCTGCTCCAGTCCTCCCTTCATGTTGGTGGCCTGCAGGCTTTAATTGCTGTATTCTATGGTACAGCCTACAACGTGACCAGCGGCCGTAGGGCATTTACCTCTCTGTCCAAGATATCGGAAGAGTCAAGAGTCGACCTGTTCAAGAGGGTCAACTCACTTCCCATAAACACCTCTGTCATGGCGCTCGCGAATTTTCTACTGGGTCAGTTGGGCCACGACATAGTAGGCATGGCTTGTCTATTGTACTGCCTCGGTACGAAGGAGCTGCCCAGATGGACACTCGAAGCTTGCCGGCGCCCCTCAAAGACGTGGGGAGCAGATGGGGAAATCTCCGAGCTTGCCCCTGCTCAAATTACCCCGATGCTGCAGGATCAACACTACGAAGATATTTTAAACGAACTAGAAGCAGTAGGCCTCATTAAATTAACCAGGGATCTCGTCCGCGTCGATACCCAGTGGACAGCCTTACTAGACAAGCGACCCGAGGCCCTTGCCTGGAAAGTCCAATCCGTACGGATTCTGAGTCATGTTTTCCCCAAGCACAGAGTCATCGATGCTGCCATGTAAGCCACTCCACTTGAGGGAAAGGGGGGGTGTAATGATCAATCAGGCTAATAACCTGCTAAGGTATCGGCAATGCAAGCATCTTCTACCAAGTCTGGAGCACGCCTTTTCCTATCTAGACGACTCGCAGGTTATGAC
The DNA here is from genome assembly GCF_022578515.1 of Annulohypoxylon truncatum. Classification (NCBI taxonomy): domain Eukaryota; kingdom Fungi; phylum Ascomycota; class Sordariomycetes; order Xylariales; family Hypoxylaceae; genus Annulohypoxylon; species Annulohypoxylon truncatum. The sequence continues at coordinate 268,339 of NW_025953812.1, forward strand.
GCATCTTGTGAGAGGCTCGGGCTTTTACAGTATCATGGAAACTTGCCTTGCGTCTTCTTACTTTAGGGATAGACCCTGGAAAGAGATAACTCTTGCATGGGCCGAGTCCCTTCTGCGGGCATCCCGAGTCGAGTCTGACGAAAGAGCGCTCTGGTCTGCAAGGTTGGCCGTACGCAAAAGGCAGGTAGTTAGGCTGTACTCTGCGAGTAACATCTCCGCCCAACCGTCTACATTCCCCCGCTTCGACCCACGATCGAACGCTCTTGCAGCAGATCTAGCTATCGTAAATGCCCAAGAATTAATTCGTCGAGAGGATTTCGACGCGGCCGAAAAAGAACTGTCTTACTTCAACCCCTGTTTCGGTCGTAAGATGTCCTCATTTGAAGAATCTCAACTGATAAAGATCAATCGGACCTACGGGATGCTACGTAGGTTTCAAGGCCGGTTCAACGAAGCCTATGACATTCTGAGTAGCCTCCCCCACGTGGACAGCCGCGTAATATCGCACTTTGCTGCTGTCTTGTCCGAACGAGGCGAAGATGACAGGGCCATTGCGAAGCTGGAGCGTTGGCTGCAACTTGGTGCGCAATCCCCTAAAGCAGCAACACGGGTGCGGCACATGTTGGCCCAGGTAAACCTTGTACGAACTATGCGGGTGATCCTGAATGGCCAACCACCTAGTACATCTTCACTTCGCATCATACGTAGCATGTATCAAGACCTGCGAGAGAGCCCCGATTTGTTATGGTGCGACCACATCTGTACGTGGATAGGAATCGCCATTTGCGACCATCTTGGCGATGAGATTGAACAAGGCATTCGGGCATGGCAAGAAGTTCGCCGCCTCACCCGACAGCAAAACCTTCCAATCGGACATACCGATGCCATCGTAGCGTATTCATTAAGCGAGCTAGAGAGGAGACGTGGTGAGCATGTAGAGTCAGAGATATATGCATTAAGGGCCAATAGGCTCATGGCAACACCCGGTCACAGTTTCATCCTCGGCACGAACTTATGGCTTACAATCCTTTCCGACTTGTTCGGGAAGCAGGGCCAGTCACCAATCACTACGGACCATGTCTAGGCCTATCCAGTCATACCATAGGCCAGGTAGATCGGCTGTGTAATGGTCAACTGGTTCAAGCCAAGTTCATGGAATAGTGTCTTACCAAGTTTTTTTCAGACAGGGCGTTTACACCTAGTCTATAGACATAGCATCGATAGAAGCTCCAATACTTCCGCTTTACCATAAGAGTATTGAAGTCTTGTGAGGTGTGTGATCTGATTTATTAGCTTTAGGTTTGTTCCCGTCCATGCGACAATTTAACCATAGAACGAGGGTGTAGAAAATCTACTTAGTAGAGACTAGAAAATACTATGTTTTACTTTGCCACCAACTTCCCCGATATGATAGGTACCACATGGACTCACCACTCTCCTGCTATGTAAACCGACTCGGCAGCGTAGCTAGACCTTGGTGCAGAGTCGGGCCGTAGGACGTAGCGTAGAGGTGATCCGAAGACATCGGAAGTATTCCAAACAACGAGATCGTGTGGGAGACAGGGACCGGGGTTCACGCAAAGTCATACTATGAGACGCCACACCAAGAAAAGCTACCCTGCAGTATCAATTTCTTGTCCCCCGTGCGTGTTTAGCAGGAGGGAGCGCATGTAGGGGGTGGTCAAATCAAAGCCCAATAAATGTTTTCGAACCTGATTTTCTGAAATATGCAGGCTCAAGGATGCCATCACTTAGGGTGTAGCTCATTTGCGGACTGCATGTCACATTTGTCTAATACATGTCTGTTTACTGCTTTAGGTTATTGGGGCTTCAAAATGCTTCGCCGTACAGCCATCGTTCAAGTCAAAGGCTCTCTGTCATGGGGGTGGGGGGGCAGGCAGACGCGAACCGAGTGGATTGCGGGTCGATCAATACATTTGGACTCTCTTCTTAGTGCACGTCGATCTGCTGAACTATCAAACCATCTCTTAGATATTCAAGTACCAACACTGGCCCATCGCATGGGTCTTTTGTGATGACGCGTATGAGTCCCAACTCATGCTACCTTCCAAGTAGCAACGCTTGCTGTCGTGCTGGTCACCCTCGCAAAGCAGTTTCTGATGATATGATCTTAGTGGCAGGTAGGGTCAATACGAGGGAACATGTACAATCACATGAAAGATAGGTAGGTATCATCAACTAATGGACGCATGATTCAATCTAACTAATCAGTAAACACATCCTATACTCATCAATAGATAGTATATGCTTATCCCCTTTGGCATTTGCTCAGAATTGGAGACTTTAGGAAGTCTTTCGAAGAGATAGGAGTTTTTGAGCTGATTCGTCGAACCGTGCCTCTTGATGCTACGGAAGGTTTTTACGACATGGTTGCAGAGTTTTGGAGATCTTAGGTTACATGTTGGCTTTCTCTAAAGCATGTGCAAGGACGAATAGGAAAAGGGAAAGAGGGGTCAAGAGACAACGAACGCAAAAGGTACACAGTTTTGCATTAAGAGGATCATGTCCAAGAAGTAGCGATAAATTGCAATAATGCTTTGGAAAGACTTCAGCTGTAGGCATGTATATTCTCCTGTAAGCACTAGCTCGTGACTTGTGTCAGGCTATCCAAGCAGATGTTTCGGAACTTTTTCCAGGTTGCTGCATGTTACGTTGTCTACATTCTCTGTTTGCCATAATTTGAAAGTGAGTAGCAGAAAAGCAACAACATGATCAAGTGATAAGCGCTGAACAATCATCTGAGGCTTTGGTTATGGGTACCCATAGGTCTTCATCCGAGTAGAAATACAGGTTCAAATACGGCAGGTCCATTGTATGAATGTTACCTTAGAACGTAAAAGAAATTAGCATGGGTAACTGATGAGTCAAATCAGTCGTTGGTCCAAAGTCAGAAGCCCAAATGATCATCTAGAGGGCGCGGTTTCCATACAGCAATGACTTCATCTATTATCCCACAGAGCTAGCCGCAAGCGGGTCTTCCCAGGGCCCCCCTTGGGTTAGACCCCTGATCCTGCTGAAACCCCAGCGGCTAATCTTCTAGCAGATCAGGCCTTCGACACCACAAGATACCCAAATCCGTAGGCGAGTATTGCAGAAGAGAGGCGCCGCATACCTATCTACTAGGTACTAGGTACCCGAGCAGTTTTCATGTTTTAGCTAGGAAACATTTTCGAATCTAATTGGGTTATTGTCGGAGAGATCGGATAGCCAGCATGCCTGATTGCGCTACAGAGTGGATATAGCTTGTCAGAAGCTCTCCTCAGAGGTTACCGGAGTTCGGGTATCGGCATCACAGCTGTCCGCGATAGCCTCAGGTGGCCCCAGGGATGGCCTAGGCACCAGACAAGAGACAAAGGGCATTTCCTGTATGTATACCGTGATCCCAGTAGGGTTAGTTTAGAGCTCTTCGCGCAACAACGTCGTTCCTCATTGTCACTCTTGGTCCGCATCGTGACATAGCTGTAGGATCATACCCGTGTGGGAATGGTTGTCAGGTTGTGACCCTCTCTCCACTTATGCCCCTGACAATGGTTCACTCCCTTTCGTAATCAGTTATCATGGGATATCATCAATACCTGGAGAGTACCAAGTTGGTATCTAGTAGACAATATGTCAAGATCAGAGGTGCCAGCTTTAAGTCACCTGGGGACGTGGCTAGCTGGACGTAATTTGGAATGTGTCTGGTCCCATTAATCTTCACTCATGTTCGTGCTCCTTACACCACAAACTCAGCATATGAATAATTCTCTGCCGATGGTACTGATTATCGCCCAGTTTAGAGACTTTGCTTGAGAAAGGATTTTCTTTGGCATCATCAGAATGACGGAAGTTGATTGGCGCAAGCTTCTGGGGCTCGAATGCCCGCCAAGAATTCTAATTCAACCTCGTGTCCAAACATTTTTTCTACGAAAGCAAGAAGACGGTATTTATTGCATTCGTGGTAGGGACAAATTCAAGATATCACCTAATGACTCAAGACTTTCGCACTACCTCGGGGATGAGCGCAACGGGGAGCACATAGCCAAAGAGATACATGTTGGATTCGACTTGGGGATCTATCATGAGTTGCTATCCATCCGTGGACAATGCGGTCGAGAGCCAGAGGATCAACTCATTAAATATTCATTTAGATGCGAATTTCTCATCATATCTCACCACGAGTTTCCGGATCTGAAGCGAAGTGAATATGGAAAACTCGCAAAATCGCATCGCATCGGGTTTACCACTTGGACCCAGTTCTTGACGGAAGGCTTGCGGGTGGTATTGGTTGAGAAGAAAGTCGAGAAAAAGTCACGACCAAAGGCCGAACTTATGATCTATATGCCTTCTGAGTTCTCACTTATCGAGAAGCTAGTCAAGGTCGATATCACTTCCAACAATGGTCATGTAAACCTCCGGAAGGGCAGTGATGAAAGGGGGACTTCAATTCATGTAGTTTCGACTCACGATAGCTGGCCTTTATCGTTCGCGATTACCTACTCTGGCCGAGAAATCCTCAAAAAGGAGTTACATAGGGGATCTTTAACATACATCTGAACGGTACGATACAATCGTACCCGATGTTGAGTTTCAATAAAGGAGCCAGAGGTTTTGATTTCTCAGAAAAGGCTCGACCTGTCATCGACGAAGGAATAATGGACTACATAGGCATTTGTACCTAATTAGTCAACATGAGCGCTTCAAATTTTCAAGTGAATTAGATGTTCCTTGCCAGATGCTTACTATGTAGTTAGAGGTACTAGGTAGGTACTACTAGGTAGGTACATACCTGATAGCCATCCAACATTGGAATCGCGCGCTTTCAACTCTACATCACACTACTCATGTGCTATATGTGGAATGATGCTGCTTAACAATCACGGAATGATACATCATATCCTCGAGTATTCGATTGTGCTTTGTCCATATGAGCTAGATGTACCTTAGCACAATCCAGGTACCCACAATAAAAGTAACCACTGGAGCCGAAGTACTTACTCTGAAGCTGGGGCGCGGTGTAAAATCTGATAGGTCCGAGACGCGCCGATGAGCGCTAAAATAGAATTTAGTTTTACTATCGGCAGCGAGGCCGAGAACTGACCCACTTATCCCGCTCCGTGTTTTGGAAATCCATTTCTTGAATCGGAGATATGAAATACGAACGATATTGCCGCGCGGTTTCGTAGTTGCGGGATTAATAGTGTTCAAATGGTGGATGGAAAGATTCACGGCGTTCGATCCAGTGTAATTCAAGTGATACTTGCAGTTGGATCTTATAAAATTATACATTGGAAAAAAGGCGAGTAAATAGTCGTGTAACAATGTGTCTGAGCAACACTAAAACAAGGTAACAAAAATCACAACGTCTATGTGACATCGAAACAAATTGACGTAAACAGAAGCCAAGTTATGCTAAGGTGGAAATGATCTCTTTGAGTTGTTTCAAGGTTGAATACCTACTAGGTAGGTACGTCTCTACCTGAGTAGTTATGTGTAAGTGGCAAGACATCAATGTAGCAGGGTAATAATGTGACATGGTGATGATGTGGCACGGTAACAATGTACCTGATAACGAGTTGATGTTATGTGGCTTAGATTCAACCTTGGAAGGCTTCGCTCCTTGAATCGTATGGTACCTAGGTACACTGCTTGGAACTCCACAGTGTGGCTCAAGAAACAAGGAAGCGACCGTAACCAATTGAAATCCAGTCCTTACCGATGAAACGCCGTAACTATTACCTAGTAAGTACATAACTCAAGTACCTAGTCCATACCTCCGGGGCAAGTATCAAAAGCCATTGCCGCTCTCTGATCTTGACAGTATGATCACTGTAACAATTGGGGAATATGTAGATGGCTATGGTCTTCTTCCTATAAGAGATCGAAATGGATCGAAGGGGGACGAGCAATCTATATCTAAGGATTCAAGCCTTGTAGTATCCATTGTGCATGGAAGAGAAATCCATCATTCGGGATAGATCGTCAAGCTTGTGTTAGCTCTTTTAGCGCAGACTGCGGGCGGCAAGGCCAATAGATATGGCCAGTGAGGGGAGGAGTGCGAAGATGACGGGAAAGGCGTGGACGAAAAAAAGTTTGGGGTGTTGCCCGTGACAGGATAAACGAAGAAAAACGGTATTCCGGACCCACTCCAAAACGGAGGACGGGCGCTTAGACCGGGACGGGGCGCCACCCCGGGAATCAACGGGTACTATGCACCGCCACAAATGAGTCAGCAGAGATTTGCGTACGGCACGTTCGATTTTGCTTCATGAGCAACACGACTTTTTCCTAGCTTCTCAACACCCAATCGCGGCCCCAGCTCTTCGACAGCTAGAATCTATATACACTATGCCTACCAAACTATGGAGACATGGCATCCATTCGTTCCTTGAGCTATTACGCCAGCGGCTTCCAGACTCTCTTGACTGTATGTTGACATTCATTCAGCTTGCCTACTCTATGATGGCTCTTTTGTATGAAACTGTTCCAGCTTCCGGGGATTTAAGACCCTGCATTCAACTGCCTGCGATGGCCTCTTCCCCCCCCTTTTTTTCTCTCCTCCCTAGATTAGACCTGGTGATGATTACTAGACCTGGCAGAGTTACATGATTGCCATTGTGTTGAATCTACAATCGTTGTAACTGAAGGTGATACTGTCCTTACGGTGGCTATTTCCTCCTGAATAACCCTTGTATAAGGAATGCAATTGCCCCCCAGGGTGATAATATCAACCCGACAGCCAATCAAGTCCAAATGGGTCAGTTATGAACGCGCGGGCTGACATTATGTTCACCCCTGGAGACTATTGCTGTGATAATGACAAAATACCCCCCTCACCCGGTAGTGTATGTTGTATCGTATGGATTCAATTCAACCCACATTTTGCAAAGTGTGCTTTGATAAGAAACTACTAGCTCCTGGTCCAGCAAGATCAGGATTTGGTGCATAAGGGACTACGGGTTGAGTACCTAACTAACCCCGATAATAGTTAAGGTATTTCCCCTATAGTAATTGCAGCTGGTCCTCGGCCTGGATTAATCAATGGGTTTCACCAAAAGTGACTACATGCGTGTACATTGTCAACTGTAGGGCAACCGTAGATGTACGGATTGGCTACTACCTAATCGACTTTCGGGCTACATTTTCCGGCACATGAAATTTGACACCGCACTCGGTCATGCCACCACTCCATCCTGCCCTCCCAACTGAAATTGAGCCACTGATACGGACCTTCATCTTCTGGGGGGGATGCTTCGACCTTCACAAGGCATGGATATTTGCCGTCCGCATAGGTGAACCCTAGATATAACTTTGAAGAATCTCCAACTCTGATAGCCGGACAAAGACTATCCATTCGAAACCCTCCAACACAAGCTCGGGTTTTGTCCTTATAATGGATGAGGAGACCGGTTATTTGTAGGTCAGTACTGCAAATATGCTTTCGTTGGCAGGGGATAATTTCGACGATATTCTCCAACGAAGCAGAACTATAGAAGAGACCGTCTGAACCAGGCGGATATTGAGATATGGTAGAAACCGACGGTATAGTTGTTTGGTCAGGAGGGGAAGAAGTAGCCCATTGTTTACTTCCATGATGCGAATATTCCCAGTATATTCGAGCCGGCCTCCCTGATGTTGCGAACATTCTTGACCAAGTGGGTGATGGCCAGCTTCTCCGAGTATGAGGGCCCATTTCCACGAGTCGGTTCTTATCGGTTTTGACCTTGCTGATGATTAGATGAGAATATAAAATGAATGGATAGTCTTACCACTAAGGCGCAGTGCGGAGGCAGCTGACCCATCCGCCACCACACTGTCGCAATGGATTCGTCACGATCTAAGGGTACATATATCCAAATAGCGTCACTTTTACGAAGGTCCATTCGGCGGTAGAACGAGTTATCATCCTTTACATGAGCATGAAAATAAAGCATGTGGCTTGCCCAACAGCCGGACAGCCCAGTGATCGCCTTGTTGTTGCACTCAAATGAAGCCATGCGAAATTTAGTAAGTCGGGCAGACTCATTGATTGGAGGGATAGAAGACGTGAGGCTGTGAAAATGGAGCGATTTCAATGCAAGCGGTGGCATAGGGGTTGACCACAGATTGAGTTGGAGAGGTTTCGGTGTATCGGAAGCGAATATGTGCCGAAGTTTGAATCCCTTAGATGGACGTTAAATTAGCTTTACAGTCGTGTGTGTGTGGATATAGTTGGAACACTCACATCGTATTCTACGGTTAGAAATCTACTTGAGGCAGGATGGATGGTCTGCCACCACATTGTGAGGTCATCATTAGTTGCCGGTAAGTCGGTTGAGCTGCCTTGTTTAGTGGATATGATCCACCTAATACCCAAATGGTCTTCCGATACGTAAAGTGCTTCAAGCGGAAAGCCTTTATCTGCATTAAAAATGCAGATATCCTCGTCGTTCTGTCGTGTATTAGACAAGCCCCCAATATACTGAATACCATCTAAACGGACAAAACGAGCCCAAATGCTCAAGGTAGTGTCGATGGAATAGGTATTAGGCGCATGATCAGTAGCACAAGTTTGGTAAGTAGCAGATGCAGCAAACTCATGAGCCAAACTGCTAGAAATCATTCGCCATAACTCTAGGGGTAGCATGTTATACGTGGCTGTGAGTTTTGTAGCAACCACTTTAACAAAGTGGACGAGCCGTCTTTCATCTTCCGGTTCTGCAGGTTCGAATGAATAGTCTGTCACCTGGAGCCAAGATAAAGAAACGGGCGATACAAATGATAAGCAAGCTGAATGACAGCCGATGAGTCTGTCACGATGGTGACACATTGAATTCGTACAACGATATGGATTCAATTTTGGGGTGATGTCGACAGAATTCATGTGATCGTTATAGAAGAACTCCGTCGAAATGATACCGTGTTGGGTAACTAGATGCCCATATGTTAAACAAACTCGTCCAATTAACAATCTACCCGCACTTACTTGCTTTGACAGATTCACCCTCGAAAATAAGAAACCGACAAAGTCGGCATCGGGGAAGAAAACATTGACGTGGTGGCTGATCTGTCATATTATCGTATTGATCGAGTAATAGAAAGTTCAACGAGAAAATAATGTTAATGAAAATTTTTTTTTTTTTGAGAACAGGACATGGGGACATTCTGCATTCAAATAAGAAAACTGGAACTGGCGGTATGGTAAGGTTGTTGGCAATCTATGTACCTTCTGAACATTGGGTGTTACTAAGCCTAATGCATAACTAGGTACTTATGTAGCTTTTATTCATGCATAGCTACCTAATCCTAGGTAAGGTAAGAGGTAGGTACATGTAGGTACCTAGTAAATATGCCTAAAGTCACTAGGATTATTATGCCGCTCGAATTTTTCTAGGGGTTTATCGAATTCCCGAGAGTCTGACCTAATCCCCAGATCAGAGACTGGATCAATTCCCGGGCTAGAGTTAAGGGTGCATCGGGATTAGCGCGGGGATGGGATGATGGGCCGTCCTAGCGCATTTTGATACTGTTGAACATGGTCCGAGCTCTTACAAGCTTAAACCGTTACATCTTTGGGGTTAAAATGGTATGAATTTGGATTACTTATGCATTGTATATCCTTTTTAATGGATGGACACGATGAATTTTTAGTGAGCTTATACACTAAAACTTAGTGGAACGATCACTATCAAATCAAAGTCCTAGCTTAAAATAATACAGTACCTACCTATTTGATAATTCCAAGGTTATCCATCTACATAGCCCATGACGCTCATCGCGATTCATTAATCCAGTACCTAATAAAGCTGTTCCCACGTGCCTACCGCTACCTACCTACCTAGGTACTAGGTAGTCTGGTCTGCGCATTCGTCTGAGTCTCGCAATATGAATCTCTCTTTCTTTCTCTTTCTCTCTTTCCTATATCGTAACATTGCGTACCAGGTGTTGATTATCGTTGGAATAAATCGTGTAAAACCCTCCACCACTCGCCAATGAAACTATATGCTTCCTCCTTTTGATACAGTAATAATTCACATGTCGGCCATTCGATGGGTTAATTGGCTTCTTACTGAAAGTTCGTATTGTTGTCTTATAGGATGACCCCCTAAAACCCTTTATTTATTAAGAAATGCAACAGTAACATTTTTTAAAGTCGTAGTGGTGAGGTCGAAATTTTCAAACCTCTTGGGACTGTCACGAGGTGAACCTAAGAGCCTAAGAAATAATTATGTTGTTGCACAAAGAACACTAACTAACCTCTAGCGGGAAATACGGTATACATACACAAAACCCTCTTTGTCCTCTTCTAATGGCTGAAGGCCATACCTAAAGCTATCGTGGCCTCTTGCACACCCGATCTCCGTCTCTACCTAGGTAACCTGTGCTCAGGATACCGGGTTTAACCGGGAAGGCTTCTGACAGGGACAACGCTGTCCAGTACCTACAGAGATAGGATGGGGAAATAATCAGGATTCAGGTAATCGCGCTTATAATTTCTAATTATTACTAGCTACGTGTCCATATGCACATGTATTTATGAAGGAAAGCTGGTGGGTACTATGTAGTTGAATCAAGTAAGCCTACTAGCCGAACCTTCATCTGGAATGCAAACATCGCCAACAGACAGATTTCTATGGTAGGTACTAAGTAGGCATCCGGCATCGAGAGTATGTTCTCAAGTCAAAAGTCTTTGGTGGTAGATGTGTTATTCGCTTTGTAATGTTAAGCGTACTGCATAGGTAGGTAATAGGTAATTAATCTTGATGGAGTTTAAGTACTGGTTGAAATAAACATAGCTCTCAGTCATCTCCTGGGGTTGAATCACTTCGTGCTAACCATTTACTTCGTTCTGGGTTTTCTAACATAGGAATAATGAATGAAAAAGGATTATGGTCATCTTTCCTGAATATCCAACCTTTTCTGTTGGCTAGTTCCGCCCCTAAACTTTCAACTACCTGAATTCTCCTATGATCAACGATGCGGGAAACTAGTAAAACAGGGCTAGAAAGAGGAATAACGTTAGTTTCGGCGACGGATTCGATGTTCTGAAAAGTGTAAGTACTCGTAGGATCGTATATTAGTATATATCCGTCAGTTCCAGTAATCAGATTCTTGAGTGCCGGTTCATTTTGTATGTTGATTTTGGAGGCTGTTGCTACGTCATATTCGTATCGCTTGAGGCCTATCACTTGAGTACAAGTGAAGTTGTCATTTTCATTGTCATTGCAAGTTATAGTGCGTCCGATTCGTCCTTGAATATGATATAGCTCTTTGACACATGAGAATCCAATGACTGAGAACTTGTAGACTTGTTTTCGATCGTCAGCGCGGTAATAACGTATCTTTGGAGGTTGATTCCGGTTCTGTGTATCATTGTGACTGATATCACTCTGAATAGCCTCTTCGAGTTGGGCTGAGAAGCCTTGGATACTTCGGTTTGGTTCGGTCCTTTGGGTAGTAACATATTCAACTATAACAGCCCAAATGATTGAAAAAGATAAGAACATCTGCAAAGTTAGCTAAACCCCGAAATAGAGACAAAGATGACAATACCACTAAGGATAATTCCTGTAGCCCCGATACAACACAAATAATTTCACTTGCAATTGAAATTACTGCAACAATGTGTCGAGCGCACAAAGCATTTCGTAGATAGCCAATCCAAAGAGAGGTCCAAGTGTAATGGATTAGAAACAGAAGCGTGTATGCTAGCTCTAGGTCCACATAAGTCAAGCCGATGAAGATTATTTCCGTCAATATGGCTGGAAGAGCAAAAACAAGCCCCGTGAGGTCGATCGGACATGGAAGGCATCTGATGAGAAGTGCTTCAATTGTTGTGTTTAGGGGACTTTGTTGAAGTACAAGGAAGGACTAATTCGGTTAGCTTTGATTTCCATTCAACTATTCCTGCACATACATCTAATAAAATGCAAGACGCGGCTAAGTTCCCAAGCAGTCCTTCATAGCCTTGCTTTCCTTGCCATGTTCCCACAAGTAGGACAATTTGTATCGTTGTATAGGCCAATGAATATACCAAAAATAATCCAAGAAATGAAAGGTTTAGCCTGGATCTTCCATGGAGTCTCTTCAGAAATTGGTATGCGAACCATGTAGCACTAGAGGTGGTCGTCAGTAGGAAAAGGACCAATGCGAATATGAGGCTACGAGGCAACATTCTCACGGTTTCCTATGAAAGTGCAATTATGTGCGTAGCGGTGAGGGATGCATACGGCAATCAATGGATGCAAGGCTGATTTAATCTGATTGAACTTATTGAAATTGGATGATTTTAAGCCTGGGGGACATGTGAGAATACATGGGTCAGTAATCAAGCGTCTGAGAAAGTCGTACCAAGCGAGTCATGTGGGTCGACTCTATAACTGCATTGCAGGTTGTGACCGACGAGGCATCACGGCAACGTCCCTAGAGAGCAATTCCCACCTTAGACTCTGTCATGCTAGAATACTGTGATATCGACTCTATGAACGTATCAACTCCAATTTGTTCCGAATATCGATGTATTCTCCACAAGATCACAAAATCTGTTCCATAATTAACTCCTAGTAAGCTCGATTAGTTGAATATTGAAAAGGGGAGGACGATTGAAAACAGGGAAAGATAAAAGGGGGGAGGTGAGTGGGGCGGATAAAAGCCACTTGTGTTGATTGGTTAATTCTTGATGCCCACATGTGGTGCGGGTAGCAGCTGCGATCCACCCCCGTCCATTTCACCAAATCGCATGGATGGCACGAGCCACACTAGCTAGTTCACGCCCAAAAGCTACTCATATCGTCCCTCCGCATTCCGGCAGGTACCTAGCTCAGGTACCTACCTACCTAGTACGTGGTACCTTATAGTCCCACCCCCTTGTGCCTGAATTTAGGACTTGAAGCCGCTGTACATTATGCGACTCTTCTGTGAGTTGGACGGTGAAAGGCTCGATATACATTCGGCCCTGAAGCAGGATCCTTACGAGGTGCGAGGCCTCCTGATCGACGCCTTGCTTCTCTGCAGCCAGGAGGCGCTTCCAGACACAGTAGATGTAATCCTGGCGGAACAGGCGCTTCGCACCGCACTGGATGAGTTTCCTGGAGGCCAAGAGAAATACGTCCGGAGCTACATACTCTATCGGAAGCTCGATCATCGAACGCAAATTTCCCCAAGAGCTCCGCTAATTGCCTTGTCACTACAGGCTGGCGGCGTGTTTGCTCTCATTGCCGTGGTCTATGCTACACTTGATGTGCATCGCAATTTACGGAATAGGGAGACGTTGGAACGACTTGTCAACGGCGATATATCGGAGCAGTCCAAGCGGGATCTATTCAAGAGAGCTAATGGTTTTTCTGTCCATCATTCCTTCGCTGCCTGGTTCAATCGATTGTTGGACCACTTAGATCGTGATTCCATAGGTGTAGCCTGCCTCCTGTATTGCTTTGGAACACCTATGGTGCCTCGGGTCATATTTTCCCAATGCCGCAAGACCTCTAAAACCTGGAATCGAGATGGCGAAGTTAGTGAAACTACTATAACAATTACCGAGACAATCCGAGATCCATCCCGCTTTGGGGCTATCCTACAGAAACTAGAAATGCTCGGGTTCGTGAAGTCGACCGTCGATATGATCCGGGTGAATCGGCGGCTAGCAGACATCCTCAAGGACAGGGAGGAAACCCTAGCCTGGAAAGTTAGAGCTGTCCAGCTCCTATTGCATGCTCTCCCCAAGGATAGAAAATTGGAGCCCGACAAGTAGGTCTATCACAACTCACCGAACTACTCAAATCATTAACAAATAGTTTTCAAGCTATGACCAATACTACGAAACCATGCTTCCCAACTTAAGCCACGTAATGTCCTATTTTGTTGAGCCGCAGATCTTGACGTATCTCGTCAAGGGCCCCGGCCCTGGATTGTATGATGCCGTTGAAGTCTGTCTCGCATCATCTCATTTTAATGACCTCAGATGGAAGGAGAACGCGATCACTACAGCTACCGGTTTAGTTCGGGCTTGTGAAGAAAATAATATGGACCCTTCAGATATCGCGCTACTTAAAGCAAGGCTACACGTAAGAACGCTACGACTCTCCCTGTCACAGAGCGCCGCCCTACCGAGCGAGGAGATAGGATCTGTCACATTTCCCTCGCCAGCCGACGCAAGAATAAATGCGTTCTCAGCTGATCTAGTCATGCTAAAAGCCCGCGCGTCCATCCGCTATAATAACCTTGCATTAGCTCAGAAGGAACTTTCGTGTTTTAGGTCGCTGTTCCTCTCCACATTCGAGCACGCACAAGAGGAGTCGGTAAAAATAACCCGTGCTATTGTGTATCGCTTTCAGGGTCAATTCCCTGATGCGTACGAGATTCTGTCTTCTGTCCGTATGACTGGCAGCGAAGTCCTTGTGCATCTCGGTGCTACCGCGTGCGAGATGGGGGAGCCCGACAAGGCCGTCACAAGGTTGGAAGGATGGTTAATGCTCTCCAAGCTACCAACATCAAAAGCAGGGGTTCGCATCCGAGTTGCATTGGCAAATGCATACCTCATGAAAGGATTACGAGAGGTCTTGTCTGGGCAGGCCTGGTCCAATAGACAAGAAGTACAAACCATGTACAGAGAATTGGAGCCTAACAATCACTTGATATGGGTCGATCGCATTGCAGTTTCTATAGGCATGGCAATTACCGAGCATTGGAGCGGACAGTATGAACCAGCTATACGCAACTGGCAAGGGGTCCGAGACCTAACTAGGAAGCTCGAATTACCCCTCGGCTATACCGATGTAATTGTAGATTTTTCTATTTGCGAGCTAAACTTCCGTTTCGGGAGAGCTGGACTGTCTGACGTGATTAAGGCAAGGGAGTCGTTGGCGAGCATAGGGCGCCAATATTACTTTACCGCCTTGGGTTCCATTTGGCCGGACCTTCTCGAAAAACTGGCTGGTACAATATAGTTGAAGGGAAAGGCTGGCTATATCGCTTCAATAACGTTGTTAGGCATAAACTTCCACAATAGAGCAAGTTGTGTATTTAGGTACTCATAGCACGTAGCATCAGGAGCCTATAGTTGGTTACATTGTCACAGCTACTGGATACCTCGTCAATACTTAGTACTTAGGTACCTATCTATATTGTGCTTAGAAAAGTCCCATCGCAGCGATGATGAGTTTCCGATACTCCTCACCCCAAAATTCATCTTGGAATGATTCGTTACCACGACCTTCAAGGGCTATCTTGCATAACTTCACTAAAACGCACCCTATTAAATATACAATGATGCTCCATAAAGGCCCGCTACAATATAATTAGGTGTCTTTTGTTTATACACTAAAATGTACAGCATGGGGTATGCGTCTTCATGTTGTATGATTAATGTAAGTATACCATGTGTGATTTCAATAACGAGACGCTGTATTTCAAAGCCATCTATCGACATTCATGCGGATCAATGGAAGAGTGGACTTCAGCCGTAGGGAGCTTTCTGTTACCTAACAATTTACAGCTGGTTCAACTTCCACCAACAAAAAGGATTGCCCTTATCATGCCACAAGAAACTCCTGTCGCCGATCTTCGTGAACTAACATCTTACTAAGTATGGTTACATCTTGGAAATGTAATCTCATGAAAAGCGGGATATAAACGACGTTCAGTTAAAAGAAACCTTAACGTATTTAAGGAAATTACGGTATATATACGGTAGACGGAGATTAGCTTCAGAGATTGCCTTCAGCCCTTGAGAGAAGACAAAGAGGGTTTCATGTACATAGACCGGCGTTTCCCGCTAGCAGTAGTTAGAGTTCCTTGCGCAACAACATAGTTGTTTCTTAGGCTCTTAGGTTTGCCTCGTGACATATTGCTGGTGATAGAGATTCACGAAGACGCCTGACAGTCGTTGCTAGGTTACGACCTTCTTATCCGTGAAACGCCGTGTGTTGGAATAGACGCAGGTTAGAGAACCTTAAGTAGAGCAAGTAGAGGTATGTAGATAGTACATATATACGCCATAGGTGTGGGGCGTAGGTAGGTACCTAGTTATCTCCAACATATACGAGCGGACTAAATCGCCGACATGTAGACCAGAAGACCCGGGAAGCCATCTAAGTATATGGAAAGCAATGTAAATATTTTTTGAAGGTCCTGATGTAATTATGTAAAATTTAATGTAACCCCGTGCCTGGATCCGAGCCTGGTAGGAGAGCGAGATAGGATAAGCCCCTTCGTCGCTGGGATTCCTTGATTCCGCTTCTATATACCCAGAGCGCACAGCTTAAGGTCCATAAGAGCTCCTCGTGCAATTAAATTGTTATTAAACTGTATACCTATCGACTAGTCAGTCATATGAGCCCGTCAGTACTCATTCTAGGGAACCTGGATGAAGTAGCTGTCATTTCCAGCTTCGATATCTGTTCTCGAAAGACGTTGGGTAAGTAGACCTTCGACACCTAAGATCTCAACCCAACTAAGTTTTTCGCATCGTGCTTCTCGCACATCAAGGTGAAATAGGATATCATCTGGCTTGGATACGGGTTTAAGACTGCTGGAATATGAGGTGGCTGGGAGTCTACGCCCTGTCTCTCAGGGGTATATATTGTACCACTACGAACCAGTACCTAGTTCTAGTAACTTACCCTTCTAATACACAAATATCATACTCATAACCTGCGTTTATTTCAATAAATACGGGGAGGGGGAGTAGGCAACGTATTAATTCGCGCGAACCTGAGGCAGAGAATCGGTCCCCGTACAGAATCATACCTCCCCTTAAGCTACGATAAGATGGTCTCGCTACGGACAGACCTCGGGGGCTTAATCAAGAGACGACAATGCAGTTAGCTTAGAAGTTTCTCGTACGACCAGGGTCACTGTCCTTTTTTCGCCGGCCAGACCTTCTGTTGCGCCTAACCTAACAAGTCGAGTCATCTGTGGGCACGATAGGCTACCTAGGGATGGCGAATACCACAAGACATACCACCTCTTACATTGTATGCTATATAAGGTGGCTCCTACGAGTATCATGGCCGCCTCTGTCTGCGGCCTAACATTTGGTGCGCTAGGAGAAAGTTAGCCTTGGCATGTACCGGGCTCTATTCTCAAATACACCAAAACCAGCTCATTTCACAGCCTGCTTCGGGTTTCAGGGGATCAAGGAGGAATGAATATGGGGTTTCCTATGACCGACCGCTATTTCTTACTCTCCTATAAATGGGTGTGAGTAGATGGTGGTTTCCTACTTGTTGGCAGTATGAAGCATCATCGTTAAGGAGATAGAAGTACACTAACCTCTGAGTGTCTGTACATAGAGGTCTATCTGGAGGCCATCCGACTACCGCGCTTTCTTTCGATTTCGATCATAGTCCATGAAAGCTACCAGGGGCCTCGTTCCATTTATCATGGACAACATGTCGATACAGGTTGCCCCACAGAAGAAATGAGCATAAATAGGACCGCTCCTCCCCTTCAGCTCGACCACGCCTCTTTCCCTCCTTAAATTCAATCAAATCTGGATTGTACTCAAATCTGTACTAGGTATACAATCCTTTGCTCATTCATTTTCTTTCAACATGTCTCGCCCCAGAAGCGACAGCGGCTCAACAATTTCTAACGATACATACGGTATCCCCCCCTATGAGGAAGAATGCAAAAGCGAGTGTTCGAATCGATATTCCGTTCCCATTGGGACTGGATCCTCACGCAAGATGTGGCAGCGAGAGCCGTGGTGCTCCAGCGATCGCTCTTCCAAACGACTCAAGATAAGCCATGGGTCATTCAATGGGAAGCTGCCTAACCATATGATCGAAGCTGTCCTCACCTGCGCGAAACAAGCCATCAAAGAGGACGAGGATGACGTTAAACGCGTTTTCCTGAATGATGTGAAAGACCTTTACAGGCAGGCCTGCATTCATTTCAAGGAGAAACGAGAAGGTCACGTTCAGGAGCTGGAGTTGGTGCTAAGGACGGAAAATATGGCGGAATGGCTCGAGGGGTCCAATCGGGATGAAGAGGAGGTCATCGCGCCTCTGAAAAACATTCTCTTGCCTCCATGGTCTGCTGACATTGTTCCAAAATGGTCGGCCTCTCTCTCCCATTTAGACAAAGCCTAGAGGATCTCACGAGATGATTAGGTAGTCTACAGAAGCTGTTGGATGTATACCTACCTAGCGATAAGGATCTTGGTGTGTTCATTAGGGGTAGCCATGGGACAATTTTCTTGTTTAAGATGAGGCGGCAATAATTCTCTTGTTAACCATTGGGGGAGATGCGAAGTAGGTGGCCCACGATTCATTGGTGGGCAGCTAGTTAGCACAGTACCCACCCAATAGAACAAGCTATTTGATCACTTTTTCGAGCTTAATGTCTTATATTTGGACTTCTCCCTTTCTATTCTGCTGTAACTCATGTTTACCATCGAGTCCATTCTCCTTGTCATGACATTACACCTCCACGATACCCTCCCTTAGTTCCACGCTAGCCCTGAGATCCTAGCGAAACTACACTGCAGATTTAACGTTGCTCATGTCGCTCATACTTGACTTCCGGCTACATAGTAGCTCCCAGAACTAGCTCACCTACCAGAAACGTGACCCGGCTCAACCGGGTGGGAGAGCTTCGTTTTGCTGGAGTGTTTCGGTCATTCCTTGGGCTACTTTGTTAAACATTCGACTTCTTAGTTATAGCGTTACAAGAATGATAATTCAAGGGAATAGGTGCTATGTAAACTGTATAAGTAGTACTTATATTAACGGGGAACATTTACATGGCTAGCAAGGTACATTTAGCATGGTGAAGCGCATCTTGTAATGAAAATATCGACAGCACACTTACATCAACATATCATACACACACTACTTGCGCGGCTGGAAATCTCAAGAAACAATATGGATAGAGCAGAGCCCAGGATATATAAAGACACTCGAGCGCGAAGGTCATCTGGGTAACAAACCAACTTCGCACATCTGTCTTCAAAAACTCGTTCCACTTTCCGTTCGTTTCCAACATGCCGTCCATACTTGAAATTTTGACTAGCCCTAATCCTAAGCTTGATTCCACTCTAACAATTACTGGCGGCAATTGTCAGAGAGGATAGTGCTCCTAGGGGTAGTCACGCATAGAGTGAATGCTAGGTAGTATTGTAATAGAGAACTAATAACGCTTGCCCCTCGAAGCACCTTCGCGGGCGCTTCGCGCCCTATACCTATCCTGGTCCACGCTATACCTAATCAGGAATGGTTCACATTATCCCCTGACATCATCCTCCGGGGACGGACTTCAAAATACGTCATTAAGAATGACAGCCTCAGCAGAGATAAAGTAATAGGTGCTAGATTCATCCCCACCGACAGGTATCAAGCCACGGACTAATTGCCGTGGTATGTCCTCGTTACTGTTCTCACGTATTTCCTCAAAAGCACGGAAATATACTCCAGCCGGCTCCTCATACTCTTTCGAGAACTGGGAGTTCTCATCTAAAGAAAATGCAACAGATATTTGGTGGAATAACATAACAAAGTAAGCAGTATGAAAACATGAACAAGGAGGGAAGTGTTCCGTGATTGAATATGGTAGAGTAATTTATTTAGAGAATATGAATCTTTTGTAGCAGGGTACTATCCTAATATAGTTTCTCATCTTGCTGACTCTCAGATATCTCACTCGGCTACCACACTTCTAGGATTCTCATAAGCGCCCACCTATTGTTTAGGCAGGTAGGCTTACCGCCACAACCTTCATGAAACATCATGACTCTCCCCAAAAGTTGATTCCGGATCGGCACAAGCTCACAGCCATATATTGGCCCCCAAAAAAAAGGCAACAGATGAGTCGATCAATCCTAGAACTGGTCATCCAGAATTTACTACTAGTATTAAGACTGATTATTCAGGGCTTTTACGGCAAACCGGCGTCGCAAGACTCTCGGCGGAGTGGAATATCGATTACGGCGGCTTCGCTTTCTCGAGGAATGTTCTGCGTGTAATGCGAAAAATAAATATACAGCCCTTGTATGGTACATATTGAATAGGTACTCAAGTACCTAGATATATACTAGGTGCTAGGTAGGTACCTATTATATTGTATTGTACTATGTATCATACAATTGTCTGATAATAGGTGATTCTAAGGTGAACACGCCTTGAATTGTAATATTTACTACTCATTGCTAAGATGGATACTTGTACCTCCGCAGGTACTACGTAGGTAAAAAAAAAATAAAAAAATACGTCTTCGTTCAGGACGAGCAAACCATTAAACTACAAGGTTCCTATATCCACCCACTATTTGAAATTTCGATAGGGGAATAGCAAAAATTGATTCGCAGAGAAAACTAGCTAGATTACCTAGATGGACAATTTGTAGTTGAAGTTACCTATGAGATAAACAAACGTGTACCCAAACATCATTTCTCCTCGAAAAGTAGTCATAATTTTGAACCAACAAGATCTGCCCGGATGATACTTCGTGTTTCAAATGTCTCAGTATTTAAACACATAGTTCAAGCAAAGAATAGCATGTTCGTGGGAACAGTACCGTGCCATCCTTGCGTGACAGTATACATCGAGGCGTCCCGTCGACCGATTAAATTGTGTACCATTTTGGGCTGACCCAGGTCGTATAACTGACAAGAGCATAATTGGTAGTTGAACAGCGTTCCCGATTTGGACGACTGCAAATGCTACACGCTCCAGAAGGCTTCCGGTATTTACGAGATCGCGGAAAATGTTTGGAGTTTCGAGCTTGGAAACGAAGTCTTCGCAATCTGTAGCAGGCGAGAAATGCTGGCGCCCGTTCAGAATTCGACAGTAAGACAGAAGGGTAAATATTACCAAGACGAATTCATCGGGGTCCAGACCTCCCTTCAATCTGGCCACCATTTGGGAATAAAATTGTGGACCGGTTGGATCGGTAGCCCATTTATACATACTCATAGAAGGACTCGGTGCCAAATTATTGAAGAGACATACAGTGAATAACCAATAGTTATACCCTGTCGCGAGGTGAGGGACAAAGCTCTCAATTACTCTATGGCTAGTGTAAGTATAATGAATTTGAATAATTCAAGGTCACTCACTCACTTATAAACCCCGTTGGAATATTTTACCCGGTTTTCCTGAGCTGTAGTTTGTCCTGGGGGTATTGTAGAAACGGTACTTTGAGTAGGAGCTATTTGGGTTGAAGAGCCGTCTCCTAGTCCTTGAACATCCATATAATCTACATAGCATGAGGGAGTATTTGGTTGCGTTGTGCTCCGGTTGAATATATTTCCTTCGTAGATAAAGGAGCTTCCATTTGAACTCTCTGCCTTCTAATGTCAGCAAATATCATAAGTGGGTAGTTTAAGAGGAACAGACCATTCTGGGTTGCCATGGTTTTCGTACTCAAGCAACTAAAGCGTTCTCTCAGCGCTTGAATCTATCCAAGTTCATTTATCAACTAGTATACTAGGTATTGATCAGAGCAAAATGCCTTTATAGAAGGATGAAGTATACAGTTGTGAGAAAGAATAGATTTTAGGCGAGAATTCGTAGCCTTCACAGATGTGAAAAGTTGCATGCATGACTCGTCGTCAGCGATTCTAAAGTCACATCTAAGACACGAGACAATCATCCCGCGAGATAGAAGTAATATATGTAAAGGGTGCTCATCGGTTTAACCAGGGCTTCTATTTTCAGGCTCGGAGATTTTATCTCTCAAAGTTCTATTGGTATCAGAAGCCGGTCGAAAGCGTTTGACGCCCTATTTACCTAGGTACCTAGGTATTATCTCAAACTAAATGCGTCCCACGAGCAAAACATTTTTTCATATCCTAGTAATCTGATGTAACAGTGCTACTCTGAGGAAATGAGGTATCCATTAATGGGCGGTATGGCAGGATTTGGGGGGGGGGGGGGGGGGGGGGGGGGTGGTTGGTGGGGGGGGGGGGCGGCGGGCAAAAAGTTACTGTTGTTGGTAGAACGACGGAAAAAGGAAAGGGCCGGCAGCCCCGGCCGGGGC